>NW_019434269.1:0-5131 GCF_002814215.2 Seriola lalandi dorsalis
CAGCCATTTTATTATTATTATTATCAGTAGGATCTTGTAGACTGTATTAGAAGGAGAGAAATGTTCCTGTGAAGCCTTCATTCCAGAAGAGAGTAATCTATCTATATGTCATACTGCTGTGAAGGGTATGGGGTTATTGCTCAGGTGCTCTTGGGTGCTCTTATACACTTTTAGACCATTAGACTGTGAGACCATGTGCTTAGAGATGAAAATGAAATGTTATATTAAAGGTGCAGAGTGATGTAGAGAGTCAGCTTCATGTTATTGTCTTCTCTAAACAGACTGTAGCTCTCAGGCCACATTAAAGACCTTGTTACCCAGACCTCCCCTGCCTTAGTTTTCATCCTCCGTTGGGCTTTCACCCTGGACGACTGCCAACATCCACAGTGTAATGGGAAATTTCCTGAACATGTTCAGGAAATAGGCTGCTCTCTCTCTGGATACTTTTCTCTTATTTTCTAATATAATATTAGCTGTTGTCCATTATTGCATCATATTAAACTTCCTGTAAAACAAAAGACTGTGTGTGTTTCTCTGGTTCAGTAGATTAGTTCCAACATGCAGAGGTTAAATGAAATCATTTTGTGTTTGTGTCCTTTTAAGGGTCACACACACATCATGCTAATTGTCATGTAGCTTTTTAGATGGAGTGGCAGAAGACACTGCTCTGGAGAAAGTGTTTGCTCAGGATTTTGCTTTCATGGACACTGAATGTGATTTAATTTCTTTGTTTTGTGCTCATGCTGATTCACAGGTCTGGCTGCCATTAGTTCTGCAAGCCTGGTACATCTTATAGACAAATATGCATGAATATACAATTTCTGTGCTAAAGAAAACATTTTAATTGTCTTATGGAAGAGGAAAGTTTTATTACTGAAAGCAGATTGGTTGTCGTTTCAAACCCTGCTGCTGTATATTATGTGTTATTTTCTTGAAGTGTGTGTGAGGTGAAGCTGATTCATCCATGTTGAGTTTGAGGCAATGGTTGACCAGCATGTCATAAAACTGTCTCTCTGTCTCTGCCTGTGACCCTCAGTGACTCAGTTTTCAGTGCTCAGTTCAGGAGTATCCACTCCAATGAAAACACAACATCGTCCCTAAAGGCAAATGAGAAAACGGCCTTTTGTGTGTTTCACTGACCAAACATCCACCAGTGAAGTTACATGGAGAGAAAAAGAGACAGAGTGTGTGTGAAGTATTTGAGAGAGTTCTTTAATCAGCCTTGGTATTAAACTTGCTCTTGTTCAGTGCAGCCATTATTCCTAAATTAACATGCACTGTATTATTATAATCAGTTTTCAGAATTGATTATATTAATTTTGAAATGTAAATGTGCCACTTTTGATTAGTATTGTCACATTCTCTTCTTTGTATTAGAAATTCAGTTTAAAGTGCTTCAGTGTTCAGGTGCTTCAGGTGTTGGTGACGGCTATATCGCTGTAATAACCTGCAGACAGTAGAGAAAGGTTATGTATGGCTCTAATACCTTTTGATGGAATGCCTCTATCAGTCTAATGGCTCTGTCTGTGTCTGATGTCTCTGTGTTTCTGGCTGTGTCCTTTGCCTCAAAGAGGAAAAAAAGGATATTTGGAGTGTGAACTGTGAAATGAATACAGTGTCTGTCATTTTCTCTGTGCACTGGGCTAAAAAATTGTCTGTAATAACTCAACTAGCAGCCTGAGTTCAGATCACTGAGATTCAACCATTTTCTCACTCAGTGGTTTTATAAACACTATGGAAAATAAATTATGTTTTCATCCATTACTAAAGTCTTCCAGACTCAAAAATGAAGATCAGGATCTCATAAGAATTTATTTTCCCTCTCAGAAAGGTTTTTATTCTTATGAAAATCAATGTCATTTTCCAACACCTTTAATTAATAGGAGGTCAGTGTGAATGAACTCCTACAAGGCTGGAGGCTACGAGGTGATTAGATATTGTTTGGGGCAGGTTTCCTTTAAAGACTTGAGCACTTCGACCACACTGGTTTCCTCTGGTGACTATCACAGATGGATGAGAGCGGCTGCTGAGGTCATCGTGTCTGCTCTGTGACTGATGTGGAGATTTTAAACTGCAGTGGAAAGTTAACAGCGTCTGATGCAAGTATCTCATTTGGATCCTGAAGAGCAGGAGATCACATTGTATTGTTGGTGTTACAGTAAATAACCACAAACAAGATAGTGATATATTTTGCAGTTAACAAAGATGAATAGTGTGTGGGAGCTGATGATAAATGTTTTGATGATGCAGTAAAATACAAGTCAATGAAACCTTTGGTTTCTTTTGTGTTTTCTTTTAGGTAAGTGCTGCCGATGACCTTCAGAAGAAAAAGGAAAAATAACAAACGAGACAGATTTAGCCAAGATCCTCTTCTATCTACAGCAGCATTTAGTGGGTTTGTTACTCTTTGTTGCTATAATGATGAAAGAAGTGTATCTAGAGGGCTGCTGCTCAGATGATAATGGTGGGACACAGACTTTCTTCTCAGATAAATTTCCTCTGTTGTTCCATACAAACGTGGAGGAGAATCCTAATAGGAAGAAACAGCAGCTCTGCTTGGGTCTCAGTGTCAGTGAGTCTTTGAGGAATATTCAAGTTATAAGTCTTAAAAAAACAAGTGTAATGTGATTTTGGGTGTGTTGTTGTTCTTTTTATGTGAATTAGGTTCAGAGCTTTCCCAGTTCCCTTACAGCAGTGTTGATCTTATGTTGTAGGTGTCAGCTGAGGCTTTGTGTTACCAGACTGCAGTAGTAACTGGACAGTCATATTATAACGAAACCCTGAGGCTGAAACAGTGGAGCAGGTTGGACTTTGGAGAGAGAGTTACACGTGTTTATTCAGAGCCAGTGGCAATACCTCATAGATAGCAGCTGTCCTCTGCATGTCTCTGTGTGTGTGGGTGTTGTGGCTTTTTTGATGCACTGATTGTATAGTGTTGCAGGAAGAATCATGGCTGAGTAATAAAAATGAGCCACTGGACTTTTCTCCCTCCCTGATGATCCTGTTCATCCTCTGTTTTAAACTCTTGGTTTGTTCTCTTCATCACGTCCTCCTCCGTCTCTTTTCAGCGAAACGCTAAACCACAGCCCCCTCATTTCACTCAATAGATGTAGGCAGTCTGTGTTGTAGATTGTGTTTGTTTTGCTGGATGTATTATAAATGCTTTGCCACTCAAAGCTTTTTGGAGAGATCCGTCACAGAATTCAGGAAAAAAAAAATGTTGTAAATAAGCTCCAAATACAGAAAGTGTAACAGTGGTTTTGAAGTGCAGGGTGTTTGTACTGCAACAGGCAAAGGACTGAATATAAGAGGTCAAACTGTGAAATATGAAATGTGTTTGCAGAGCCCAGTAAGAAGAGTAAGAAGATCAATGAGTGAAAATGTGTCAACTCTTCATTGATCCAGCTGCATCACACACAGCTACAGAGCTGCTGACTCTGTACACAACAGTAAAGGAAAACACAGTCAGAGCTGTTTACATGTGCATCTTTAAGGCTAAATGTATTTCCTACCTCATGGAACAGTTGCAGAGCATTTTTCTGTTCGTTTTGGAGCCTGTGTTGTTGACATTTCTTCTTCTCCTGGTTGCAGTGTTGTGTGATGTAGTAGTTCTGTGAATGATCAACAGACATTTTGACAGGTAACAGTATCAAAAGCACAGGTGTAATTAATAACATTAACGATGGCTGCTTTAATTTAGGTGTCCAGCTGCAGGTGTGGTGCAGGCTGCTTGACTGGAGCAGAGTCCTCGTTAGTGTTATTAGTGACACCTGTGCTTTTTTTGTTATCAGTCAGTTTGTACAGTCTGTCTCCATGCTCTGCTCTGCATTACGCTGGGTTACTATGTCAGTATTAGTTACACTTTAGAATAATTGAAGGCTGTTGTTTGAAGGTTTCCATACAGGTTGTTCCTCTTTCACACTGATGATGGAGCTCTGACTTTCCTCTGCTGACTCTGCTCCGGTCTGAACAGACGTTCCCTGCGACAGTAATGGACTCATTTTATTTGAGACGGTGTGAGAAACACTGTTTCTCTGTCCTCTGCCTCACACAATTTCAAGAGATAGAAATCCATTATCTTGTATAAACATTTTTCTCAGAGGTGTGCAGTAGACATCAGTGAATTGAGACGATGTTTGGTTATGAAATTAGCAGGCTGTTAAATCAGATTACCAGTTTAAGTATGAAGGTACACTTCAGCTCTCCACAGTATGACAGGCCTCAGATAGATCTGTGTTCATTCCATTTCCAACATGAAGCATTTACATATACAATTTCAAGGAACTTGAAAAAAAAATGCTGTTACTTTAAATTGTATCTTTTCAGTATATATTTCTCATCCACTGTCAACTTGGAAGGTGGCTGCTGCAGTCTGCTAGTTTTGATGGTCACAGAGAGCAGTGGTTCTGGTCAGCTTTAATTCATGGCACTTAAAAAATGATGGATACATAAACATATATACATATGGTGACAACTTTTATTAGCCTCCATCCCAATTCAATCTTATGATGGGATTGAGAAATCAACTTGGGAATTTACTGTCAATTAGTCAAAATGTCAAATTTCTCTACATTTCAATGTGAAAAACAGACTCAAAGCTCTGTGACTCATGGCTAGCTCACAGTTTACATATAATATCTATGTCATGTTGTTCAAACCAATCCACGATGAGAGACTACCACGCTCTCACTCACCCGTCCTCTTACTTTCTCCCCTCTCAATATCTAAAGATATGACCCTTAGCTTTTCTTCCTCTTATTGCAGTCAAAGTAGATAACACAAATAAAACGATTTTGTCTCTGTTGCTCTAAATAAATAGAATGAGATAAGATAGATGAACTCTGACACTGTCTGGACAAACTAAAACTGACACACACAAATACACTCACACACCAACAACTAATCCATTTACAGTTGGTTTGGCACCATGACATCTGTGGCTCCATCAACACCAGGCTCCAGCACAGCTGAACACGCTGACAACAGTTTCTGCACCACTGAGACAGCAGATGGATACAGTCTGAAGGAGTGAAGGCACTTGGATAGTTTTCTTGCTATCTAATAGTGTGTGTGTGTGTGTGTGTGTGTGTGTGTGTGTGTGTGTGTGTGTGTGTGTGTGTGTGTGTGTGTG
>NW_019434270.1:0-1874 GCF_002814215.2 Seriola lalandi dorsalis
AAAAAAAAAAAAAAAAAGGTGCAGGACGAAAACTATGGAGGGCCCACGTCTGTTCACGTTCGTGAGAAGCTGCCAAAGTCTCCAGCTGCGCGGGGCTGAGGAGCTCGTCCAAATTGCTGAGGAGCTCCTCTGCAGCTGTCAGAGCCGTAGCTTGATGTTGTTACTGAGAGGCAAAGAGTGCAGAGGGAGAGGGCAGCAGAGCACAGTGCGCCATCCCACAGGCTGCTTCAATTGAGTTCATGCTTACAGCTGATAGGAGGGATGACTTTGCTGTGACACATTTTGGTTTGTGTGTCTCTATTGATTCCTGACTGTGTTGGCAGATAGGGATGTAAAAAGTAAAATCAGGTACCGGTTCAGTTTGGTGCAAACTGAGTTCACCTTTCAGCATTACTGCAAAATTTTGAACAAAATCCCATTTTATTTCTTAGCCTGTTTAGCCTTGTTTATTTAAGGGTGATGTAAAACTTTAAGACCTTTTGAACGCCAGTTCAAATAAAAATTTAACTGTGTGTACAGGCAAAATTTGGTTCTGTAAAATTCCCTCATTAAAGTCCAACTGTGAAGTAACACACAATCCAACACATTGTATTATCAATATAACATTACTACTGTTAATGACGACCAGCAGAATCACTGAATTTTTTTTTTTCTTTTCTGACTTGCAGCTAAGTTTCCAATCACATCAAGCCACTACTGATGTTCCCAGCTGATTCTTAATGTAAGATGTAGGGAACGCAAAAACTATATCCCACTTTCAAATTTATGTCTTATTGGATTTAATAGTAGAGGTGCACCGATCCAACACAATGTATCTGGATCAGCACCTCTACTGACCTTATTAAGCAGATCAGGAATCAGACTTCAACTGAACATTAACTACAGTTCTTTCATCAGTGTGGTCATCAAATACAGCGATTCCTCAATCAGTTGTATTTATTCAGTCATGGCAGGCTGCCAACTAACACTTTAGTCTCAAAGCAAAGGCTGGCCTCGTGTTACCTTAAATAAAAATGAGATCCACACAGTGAGGTAAACAAATGTTAAATTTAGGGTAAAGAGAGTACTGTTGTCAGAGAGGCAGAGCTTCAAGCATCAGGAGAGAAAAAGTTTGATTGAACCGAGTAAGTTGTCCTTCTCTTGCTAACCAAAGCAGCTCAGATGTGTTTTGAAAATATTGCCACTGAATATTGAACTTGTTAAGCAAAAGGATGACAAGTACATCCAGAATATTTTGGAGCACAGATCATTCACAAAGTTCTGTCTGAACAAAATGAATAAAAAATTAAAAAAATTAAAAAAAAACCTCACTCAATGAGTATTAACCAAAAACATGTTTGTTTGTATTTCACCCAGCTGCCACGCAGTTGGTGTACAGGCTGTTAGTGTTGTGTCATGCTGTGGTTTAATACCTTGTTTGTTGCTGGCATCCTGGGGGTGATGGCCAGAATGAGATCCTGGAGCGAAGTGCTCGTCACTGTACGTGATCAGCGGGGTGAGTGGGTGGACGGCATGGGACGGCTGCACCACAGGGACTTTGTTGGACTGTTGAGAAAAATACAAGGAGATTTAAAAACATAATAAAAGAGTGATGACATTATACATGAGCTTCAGCTGCTGCATTATTCCATGAGCAATATGGTTCCGTTCCCTGTCACATGATGTGAGGACTGGTAAGGCATACAGTGTGGGTGGTCTATTGTGCAGCACAGAGACTTCTTATAGATGTGGGTGAAGCTTATTAATATGGTCAAGAAAAAAAAGTTACCTAAAAAACATTTCTTCAAATTTCTTTTCTTTTAGTAGCCTGAGCCCAGCACCTAAAAACTTTGTTTAGCCTAGGTCAGCAGGATCGCAAACCCTATTCCCCCAAG
>NW_019434272.1:0-1847 GCF_002814215.2 Seriola lalandi dorsalis
TAGCTATTTTCTAAGTTGTGATGGAGGTTATTCAAAAGATGCTGGTTCTCTTTATTATTTATTGTACCACACTTATCCAAAGTGTTATGAGTATATATCTAAATTGGACTTATATTTGTGAGGTCATCAAACACAAGACTCCAAATGAATGCTCTGCTGCTGTCTGCCGTGTAAATAATTGTATATGGTGATAATAGATGTTATGATTTAAAGTTTGTTCTGCTGCACTTAAGTGACCAAAAATGAATGAAAAATAAAATTAATAAAAACTAAAATTAAGTAAACATTCAGCAACTAGTAGCCTGATGACATTTCAATCTCTCCAGGTGCATTTGATTTAACAAAGCAAGGCTAAAGAATGTAATGTTCAGATTTATTTTTGTGATTTTTGTAATTTCTTTTACTACATACATGTAGTGCTTTGAATTCATCATATACTGTAAATACGCTTGTCATTTTCCCATTAATTGCTGAATGTGAGCATATTTTCATACTGTGCTTGTTATGGAGGCTTGAGACATGACTTAGATATTTAGGGACTTAAGAGAGTATGTTATGTATTCTCATAACCGAACAGCATGACACAATTTGTCTAACTAAGGTGTTCTTTTCAAGAACATCAGTTAGCATTGGATTTTCTCAGAAATCATACAGTGAGTAAAGGATGACTCAGTCATACAGGTGAATATTGAGAGGAGAAAAATACTGATAGAAAACCTCGAACAAAGTTAACAGGTCTCTGCATTTCTTTTCTATAAATACTGTTATTATTTGCCCTTGATAACAGTTTTATTTGTAGTCAGAAAGAGCGTAAATGGCAGTGCCTCATGTCGACAATATACATGGATGATCTTTAAGAAAAAAAGTGTCCTCACTGCTGTCCAGATCCCCTTTTGCTTCCACACCATTCTGAATAGAACATTACCTTCCCTCCCTCCATGGCTTCTCTATCTTTTCTCCCCTCTCTCCTGCTGGTATGCTGTGTGACAGCTAAACACTGTTGCCTGCACCCCACTGATTTTCATCAAAATTGCATGCATCACCCAATCTCTCTTCCACTTTATATCCACCTCTAAGGCAATATGTACTTATAGGAAGGCAGGAAGGAAATGTGGGCTGGGCAGAACTCTATATATCTCTATATATATATAGCGTCAGAAATATTCTCAGCAAAAAAAGCGTTGTCAAAAAAGTTAAATGTTTTGATGAAAATTGAACTGAATGAATCTTAAATAAAGATTCAAGTGAAATGAACAGATTGTAATTATAATGATATTGAAATATATGTATAAAGTATAATGAGATAAATATTGAAGGAGAAAAGTCTACATCCAATTAAATAAATCAATAAATTCAATGAATGAATATGTTATCTCTTAAAACAATTTTTTTTAGAGCTTTTATATACTTCCAATAGATTGTCCAGTTTAAGTAGAGTTATAATTCAATAGTCCAGGTCATTAGCCACTTTCGAGATGCATTTTTCCCCACTGATACATTTCAACATTTACTTTTAATAAAAATGAAAAATGCCATTTCATTTTTTCCTTTTGATATGAGCTAAAATCAGGGTATAATCCATTCCAATGGCAAAAGCCCAGTTTCTATTTTCAAATTAGGCAGTCATCGTCACTGAAGCTGCCAATTCAAAAATGAAAATACACAATCTGTTTCTAATTTGATGACAGTATAATAATGTAGGGTTCATATTTTGGAATGCTATACATAGGAATTTTTAATTACACTGTTGGTGAATGAAGTTGGAGTTAAAACATGGACATGACATTGAAATATTAATAGTTCTTCATTTTCTTACTACATAAACAGCCTGTATTGGTTCTGCACTT
>NW_019434273.1:0-2160 GCF_002814215.2 Seriola lalandi dorsalis
CATCAGTGTCATTCCTGCGACCGCGATCCCAGTGGATCAGTCCAAGGCTGAATTTCTGTCCCAGTCCGACCGTGGAGCCAATACTGGTCTGGTTTAACTGAGATGGAGAACCCTATGAGCTGCTAAACGGTCCGGCTCGACTCAGAACTGTCTTTTCTTCCCCTCAATGTGTAAGTAACTTGATGCTACATGCTCTGTTTTCATTAGTGAACAGCTGCATTAGGCATGATAAAATTAGCTAACTCGCTGTTACCAATATGAATTTGTTAGGCAAATATTGCTATCGCTAGCTGGCTTACTGTTAGCATTGCCATGGAGCATATCACTGGCAGAGGACGGAGGTGTGGCCAATGAAACATTTTTTTTGGTCTGAGATGCTGGTGGTCTAGTACGATATCTAGTGGCAGTGACGATCATGTTAAACCATCACTATGAATTATCTCTACTTTTCTGACAAATCTTTTTTCATTAGTTTGGAGTGGTTGATGCCTCTAATTACTACAACAGCCCTGAGGCTTGGCTGCTGTTATTATGGAGATGAAGCCAGTCAGAGGTACGGATCAGAACTTGAATGGTTTGTCATTGCAATAGTTCTTGAATTATTCCAAAGTGACCCAGAGGCTGAAAGTGAACCTGTTTTTACCAAGTAAAGCACTTGGCTTCAGCTCACAAAGAACAGAATTGTAAGGTCTGGGCGTCGTAGGTGACATTATCTTTCAGTTTATCTACCCAGACTTGTAGCCGTGGCATTATATCAAGAAGAATATGAAAGCACACACAGTTCTTCATCTCTTGTACTGATAATTTAACCAAGACAGTTTCATGTTCACGTTTCATGTTCTTTCACTTGAATGTCCAAAAGTCTAAAAGTCTGAGACAGACAATGTCAGACTCTGCCTACTTTAACACTTGTGTAACAGTTTCATACAAGGGTGTTTCAGAGAGTTTTCTATGTATATATGTTAATGTATGTAAGAGCAGAGTATTGTTGCTGTAGAACAGTACCTGTCCATAGAGAGCTGGGCGACTAGAGTGACGTCAGTGTTGTCAGAGCTGGGTTCATACTCATAGTGGAGGAAGTAGAGGTGTGTTCGATGGACGGTGAATCGCTCTCGACGAAACTCGTAACAAGGATCATCTTCATCGAGCTCCGACAGAGTCTTCTGGAGCTGCAGACAGAGAGGAGAAGAAAGCCAACAGTGAGACGGTGCTCGGATCAGAGGGAAACCCCTGAAGATGCTGTTGTTGTGGAGTATTATCTACACCGTGATAAAAACTGAGCTAAATCAGAAACCTCATTAATCACTTCTCACATACCAGACTCTACCAGAGATACTCTTATGTTTTTATGTGGTGCTGGGTTAATTAAACAATTGTTAAATCTCATTTTCACGGAATTGAGTCTTCAGACTGCACTGCTGTTACAGAATAAGGGAGGTCTGTGTGTGACATCAAACACCTTCAGCCATGTGGCACATCACTGCCCCTAGAGTTAGACTTTTTCATGTTACTTGTTTTGTATACCTCGGCAGCCAGAAGTGGCTTCACATCAAAGATCACCAGCTGTTCATGAGTGCAAATACTAAATCACTTGACAACCCCTTTAAAACTGTGCTCAGATAAAAATAGCTGCATCACATGGAAAGGCCAGACTTGTGGTGTGAGGTCAGCAGTAACAGAGTGAAGGTTAGAAACAGATCACTCCTGATCACACATTCTGAGTTTTTCTGATCACTGGTTATGGTTTGATTTGGTTTTGGCACAAAAAACTACTTCACAATAACCTTTGTGATGATTTAGGTTAAGTTTCTTGGTCATGGCAAAAAGAAAAAAAAAACATTTTTTTGAAAGTGAGAGAGTGAAGTCCACTGATTTCCTGGGGGTTCACTTCAATGAATCCCTGAAGATTAAGGTCCATATCGATGAGTTGACGAAAAATTGTCCAAATACGTTGGTTTAAATTAAGGCATTTTGTACCCCTTGAAGACTTCTAACCTTCTAATCAGTTCTCATTTGCACTTCATATAAATGACGATGCCAATTTCTATCTTAGTTATCTTGAGAAACTACAGATTCTACAGAAAAAACTCAGTTAACGCAGTTAACGCTGCCACTGACCCTCTGCAACACTGTTACAGCTTTTGAAGCTTACTGGAAGCG
>NW_019434274.1:0-1457 GCF_002814215.2 Seriola lalandi dorsalis
AAATGTTGAACTATTCCTTCATGGTTAGAGAAAGATTGTAGTTATGGTTGGTAAAAATGATGAACACCTGTCCACCATTTCAGCCTCCACACCCACACAGGACACGCTACATCCTGCTGTGACACTGAAGGTTGGCACTGGATGTGAATCATGATGTGCAGAATAGATCCTGGGCTAGGACCTGCATCATGATAGGACAACAGGAAAGACAAGGTGAAAAATACAATAATGCTGCCGTTATTGTCCCTGTCCTCCCTGACAGAAATTAGTCTCACACAGAGCTGCAGGTCTTCATTGAGTACACTGCATGTGTAAATGAGTAAACTCACTGTTGAACCTTAAGTCCGTCACGCATTAGCTCACACCTACATCTGTAAGTGGAATATAGAGCGGGACACAAGGGTCCATATCTGCAGGCGGTCCAAGGTCCACAGAGAGATGATCGAGACAGAGAGAGGCTAAATTAGAACTTATCTGGGATCATAAATCTTTATCTCTAGGATTAACGGATCTGAGAAGACACAAAAGTCTGAGAGAAAAAAAGGCCAGTGAGGCTTTTCAAAGTCCATTTTTTTTACTTCCCTGTTTTATTTATACGTTTTGTGGTTTTGGCTTAAAATTCAGGATCCATGTTGACCAAGCAGGGTCAAAAACCGGTCATGTAACGGGCTACACACTTGAACGGCTGAACGGCAAACGTTGACCCGTTCACACTGACACCAACAGCAGGTTTTCCCCAGGTGGTCGCCTCAGTGTCAGTCCCTCTCTTTTCCAACAGCTTCCAGTTGTTTTCACCACAAACACGGAGAGCTGACTCTCTGCAGTCTGATGATGTTGACACTTCATCAGGCCCCATGTGACATGTCTCATTAATGTCTTACATTACATATCTCATCTGAAGCAGAGAGGCAGCGTACAGCGGCTGTAAGTAACACGTTTAGTCTGAGTGTTGACTGAGCATCTCTGCATCCCCTCCACGTCCTCCTCTAAGCAGGTTGTGTCTCCCATTAATGCCAGTGCCACCAGTCTGGCCACAGAGACTGTGACTGGACTGTGACTCTGAGACTGGAGGACGGTGCTGTGAGGAGAGACATGACATGATGTGTGCTAATGAACTGTATGACCTGAAGTTACTGATGTGTAATGCTGCACATTCATATGCATGTTTTTTTATTTTAAATATTTGCATATTTTAGGTAGATAAATACTTTTCTCTTCTGTTGAATAATTTAAAAAGTTAAAAAATGTCTTTTGGTAAATTCACATGAATTAGTGACTGGATATTCATATCATTACACTGATCACAATTTTTTGTGTCACTTATTTGTAACTTTATAACCCTACAATTAGACAAGAATAAACAGTGTGTATTTCTGCAGTCTCTTGTCAGGGTACAATTAGACTTAGATTTACAACTGTAAACATTATACACAGCAGTGCATCACACACATCACAGC
>NW_019434275.1:0-1578 GCF_002814215.2 Seriola lalandi dorsalis
GATTGATTGATTGATTGATTGATTACAATTAATCAATTATCTGTCAAGACTGTAAAATAAACAGAATATTGAAAATGTCCATCCCAGAGCCCAAGATACCGTCTTCAAACTGCTTGTTTATTTCCAGTCAACAGACAAACATACTGATTTTGTAATTAAAATCAGAACAGAAATAAGCAGCAAATTGTCACATTTTACATTCATGCTGATGAACTGAACTGAAACTGGCAGCAGTTTTGTTAATTGATTAATCATTTCAGTAATTGTCTATGCAAAAACTATCCAACTCCTCAAACGTGGTAGATAGATGCAGCCCTAATTGAATGTCTACTTGGCTTTCCAATCTTATTAGCTTCCAGTAGTTCCTAATTTAAATCTTATTTTATTCAAGTTTATCTTTTATGGAAAGACAGCTAAAT
Organism: Seriola lalandi dorsalis; assembly: GCF_002814215.2. Lineage (NCBI taxonomy): Eukaryota > Metazoa > Chordata > Actinopteri > Carangiformes > Carangidae > Seriola > Seriola lalandi. Next base: position 420 of record NW_019434275.1, read on the forward strand.
GTTGCAGAAAGTGTTGTTCTGTTAATTGTACCAAATCTCACCCAAAAAATTCAAATGATACCCTGACCCGTCTGAACGTACAGAGTCTGTCCGGTAGCAGAGGTTACCGTGGTGATTTAGTGTGTCCGTTATTTCATCTACTCTGTGTAAATACAGATTGTATTAAGTGTATTTTGTCTCCTTTCACCAGATAAAGCTGACCTTGGGAAAGGAGCGCCAGTGTCAGCATCTGTCCGCCCAGATCATACCTGCTCACTTGGCAGCAGTGGCAGCAGCCGCCGCCGCCGCCATCGGCAACTCTTTCACGCACCGCACGAACCACGCCACTAACCACGCCCCGACCACTGCCCTCTTCCAGACACAGACCCTCCCCGCTGCCCTGCTCCGCCCGGCCCCTGGGCCTGTCAGGACCTCCCACCCACAGGTCCTATTTGCCCCTTATTGACCTGTTGTTTGACCTGGGCGGAGCTGCCCCACCTCCCGTCAAGGACCAAACCATGTGCTTCACCCACACCAGGCCAAGGAGTCGTGTCAGTACCTGTACTCCTTCTATGCATCCAGGATACTGAACATCTTCACACCGAGATCAAACCTCTCACCTGTCCTCATATGGATTATCCTGCATTCAAAGCTAGACTGGATGACGGCAGAGCATTGGGCGCTTTCTGGTGATGGATTTATTTCTCTAATCCCACTGAAACCTGGACAGTACATGCTTTCTGTGCCATCCTGCAGCCCGTGGCTCACACCCAGACCCCAGACTTGGACCTACATTGTACCGCAATAATGTATAAGACTAACCCCGTGAACTATGCAGTGTCATTATTTCATGATGTAAGGCACAGTTTGAGCTAAAAATACGGTAGGGATGTGCTTTTTGTAAAGATACAGCGTGGCACTAAGATCATTGCTTTAGTGGAGGATTACTGTCGCTCATAATTTAAAAGGCTGTTACTGATCATAAGAGCGAGCAAAGCCCTCCTCTGTTCCTGTATGCACTTTAAGCCCCTCCTCTGTTGATGTCTACATTAGATGGCTAGACTGTGTTAGATGGTTAGAGTATGTGTCGTAATGTGTGTTTTTGTATTCGTCCTTGCATTATCTGTGTGTGTGTGTGTGTGTGTGTGTGTGTGTGTGTGTGTGTGTGTGTGTGTGTGTG
>NW_019434276.1:0-1568 GCF_002814215.2 Seriola lalandi dorsalis
TTGATATGTCCTTTATATCGTGTGTGTAGAAACCTTCCTCTAGTATGATGAGCTTTTAGACATTTTTTAAAAAATATGTCTACATGGAATATTTCGACATTTTGGAAAATACTCTTTTGGAGAGTTATTTGAAAGGACTGATACAACCCTCATGTCTGAATGGAAATGGCAGCTGTTTAGCTTAGCACCATAATTATAATAACAATAATTCTTTTTTGCAGCCTGACAGTCACTAGAGCTGAAATGATTAGTTGGTTAATCAGTTATTTGATCGATAGAAAACGAATCACCAAGTGATCTGAAAATAGTTGAAAAGATTTCCCCTGATTTAAACCGTCATTTTCAGGTTTTGGACAGTTGTAACTAACTTCTACCATTTTTGGACATTTTATCAACCAAATAATTAATGGAATAATTAAGAAAATACTCTGCAGATTGGTGTAATAATGAAAAGTCGTTAGCTGCAGCAATGATTCGGATTACAATATGGAAAAAGTGAAATGATAGAAATGTTTGAAGACGTACCGTCTTCGTCTGGTGTGTTGATTGTCAGCAGAGACACACTCCGCTGAATGACCTTTGACGGCTTCTTGGTTTTGGATTTCAGTGGACCTGGTTTCTCAATGATCTCAAACGAATCCTCCAGCTCATTTCCTGCAATGCCGTTGGTCTCTGGCACTTTGGAGGTGGGCGAGGGACTGTGAGGAGTGACCACACCTTCCTCTATAGTTTCTGTGCTCTGATTGGCCCCTCTGCCTTTTAGGAAGTGCCTGAAGGAGCTGCGCTGTTTCTTCGCTCCGGGCGACTGGTTCTTCTTCAAACCTCCCTTTCCGTCCTCATCCTCCTCCTCTGAAGGTGAACCAGGTCTCTGCGGGGCGATTCGGTCCACCTGCACCTTTCCATTCTTGCTGGCATGAAAGTAGCTGCTCTGCAGGCCGTTCCTCTGGTTCAGCCCACCAACAAGCGAGTCCCTGGGACTCGACAAGTCTTGTAGGGAGCCTGTGAGGCCCATACTATTCCCAAAAACCAGAGAGTACTTAGGATTGTGGTATTTATGTGCAGGCACCTTCAGATCAATCCGTTTGGAGTCCCCCACCGGCACTTGAAAGCGAGACGTGGGGACGGGAGGAGGTAAGATTTTCTCCACCTTTGGCTTCCTGATGGGTGAAGTGATCGGCGGCTTGGTGATGTTGAACTCCCTGTAGAGGTCGACCTGCTCAGACACGGCGTACAGCTCCCTGAAGTCGTTGTCGAAGAAGTCCACGATCTGTCCCGACATCACCGTGATTGCGTTCCTGTCCATCCGAGACGAACTCCAGGTGAAGCTGCAGGAGAAAAGACAGTAAACCAACCCATGAAGGTCAACTCGTGTTAGAAATAAAACATCTTTTAAAAAGAATAGTTCAACAATTTGGGAAATGTGCTTATTCACTTTCCTGCTGAGTTAGTTGAGAGGACTGATCCCACACTCAGACTGTATCTGCACATAAATATGAAGCTCCTGCCACCTAGCTTAGCTTAGCTTAGCATAAAGACTGGAAACAATACAAAAGGTATCAACATCCACC
>NW_019434277.1:0-2038 GCF_002814215.2 Seriola lalandi dorsalis
CTATACTATGTCGTTTTTATGCCTTACTATACTATGTCGTTTTTATGACTTTTTATGCCTTACTATACTATGTAATTTTTATGACTTTTTATGCCTTACTATACTATGTCTTTTTTATGACTCTTTATGCCTTACTATACTATGTCGTTTTTATGCCTTATTATACTATGTCGTTTTTATGACATTTTTATGCCTTATCATACTATGTCGTTTTTATGACTTTTTATGCCTTACTGTACTATGTCGTTTTTATGCCTTACTTTACTATGACGTTTTTATGCCTTACTATGCATGTCGTTTTTATGACTTTTTATGCCTTACTATACTATGTCGTTTTTATGACTTTTTATGACTGATTGTACTATGTCATCTTTATTACTTTTTATGCCTTACTATACTATGTCGTTTTTATGCCTTACTATACTCTGAAATTTTTATGTCTCACTATACTATGATGTTTTTATGCCTTATTATGCCCTACTGTACTATGTCGTTTTTATGCCTTACTATACTATGACGTTTTTAAGCCTTACTATACTATGTCGTTTTTATGACTTTTTATGCCTTACTATACTATCTCGTTTTTATGCCTTACTATACTATGTCGTTTTATGCTTTACTATACTATGTCGTTTATATGACTTTTTATGCCTTACTATACTATGACTTTTTTTAAGCCTTACTATACTATGACATTTTTATGCCTTACTATACTATCTCATTTTTATGACTTTTTATGCCTTACTATACTATGACGTTTTTAAGCCAAACTATACTATGTCGTTTTTATGCCTTACTATACTATGACGTTTTTATGCATTACTATACTATGACATTTTTATCCCTTTTTATGCCTTACTATACTATGTCTTTTTTATGCCTTACTATATGACGTTTTTATGCCTTAATTTACTATATATTTTTTATGCCTTACTATAACATGTCATTGTTATGCCAATTACGCTTTTATGACATTTTATGCCGTACCATACTATGACGTTTTTTTTATGACTTTTTGTGCCTTACTATACAATGATGTTTTTCAAAATTTGTATGCCTTACTGTTCTATGACTTTTCATGCCTTACTATCATGACATTCTTATGCCTTCCTGTAGTATGACGTTTTCTAAATTTTTCATGCCTTAATATATTATGTTTTTTGACATCTTTATGCCTCTTTATACTATGACGACTTGTGGTGTTTTTATGCCTTACTATATTACAAACATTTTTATGCTTCAGCAAACTATGATGTTATTTGAATTTTTTATGCCATACTTACTATACTTGGGATTGGCTCCAGTCTCTGAAACTCTATGAAAATGATCAATATAGTTATTGATGGAAGGATGGATCTATTATGACATTTTTTATGACTTACTATAGTATTACATTTTCATTTGCTAATGAGTTTGTCAGTGTGTTAGTGAGTTTGTAATGTGTCATGTGTATTCTGTTATATGTGAAAGAAAGTCTTGTGAGGTGTTGGAAAATGGTTCAGGAGACCCAGATGACTTAAGCAGACATTTATTAATGTTCGATGTATCAAGGAGAAGAGAGATTAGTAATACAATTACAAACAACAATTCCTGGTAACCACATTCAACACTACAACTCTGTCACATTCATTACATATCCAAATACAGTTATTCCTCATGGGGCAATATCACATCCATGTTTGATGGTTCTGTTTGGTAAGTAATCCTAAACATTAACTCAGTTCACCCAACTGATGTTGTATATCTTAATTACCACTGTCACACTAAGAGAAACTAAGTGACCATGAGACACAGAGACACAAGCAGTTTGTAATGGTTCTAGCTTATGAGAAGCAGGATAACTCTGAAATAACATAAGTTTTACAATAACCAATCACAGTAATTGTAGTAAATAACAATTAAGTTAAATATCATTCAATACAACATCCATTTGTATAAGCATGTAGTATTATACATAATATTATTACTAAGCATGTTATCTAGATATATTCACATACACAGTTAAAGATTAAAATAATACGAGGATGAAAGCAATCAA
>NW_019434278.1:0-1638 GCF_002814215.2 Seriola lalandi dorsalis
ACTTTTTCCCTGACTGTTGTTTTTTTAAATGTGGTTTATCTAAACACTGACCGACGGGAACTTGGAGAGATGTGTATGAATTGTGCATGGATTCTTCATGTTCCTCTTCCTCCATGGATGTTTGGACTTTTCTTTCTATTGCTGTGTCTCTCTTTCTTGCCACATTTATTTTTCTTCATCCGTCTGTTTCTCTCTGTTCATGTTTTTGCCTCTGGCTCCCTGACTTTTTATTTATACGTTCCTCTTATTGCGTTGAGATGCAACTTCCACACACCTGACTCCTTTCTCCTCCTTTAAATTTCAAAAGGGTCCTTCTTACTTTTTGGTCATCTATTTAGATTTGTCTCATTCTGCCTGTCACCATTTCCCATGCTGTTTTCTTCTTTCCATATTCTTTCTTTGCTGTAGTCTGTGCATTTCCTTGCACATTACCCAATTACTATGACCAGTGAAATCAAGGTAATAGTATTAGAATTATAGTGTTTCATGATTACTTTGATGTTTTATTGTGCAGGAGACAGTCTATTCTCCTAATTTGGGGTTCAGAATGTAATATTGCCTGTTAATTGTGAACAACATTATCAAGTTGGGTAATGTCATAAGCAGCGAGTTTATCAGAACATTATAATGTTTATACTCAGAGTAAATTCAGTCGTGGTTTCTCCTCTGCTGGTCCACTATCTTTTAGAGTTCTGTGTGAATGTGGGTGGACAAAATCTCACAAGCACCTGTCAGTATGCCCGCCAGTATAACGTCTGAGTGACTTTCTTTCCTCTGTCTTGCATTTCTTGTGTGAGTCCTTTTTCCACAAGGCACTGGAATAGATTCACTTGGTCTGTTTGGTTTGGTGCCCACAAGGGTGATAATTACAAAGTCAAGTGAGCTGGCTTGGGAACAGCAATTTATAGCGCTTAAAGTGAGGATGACAAGCTTTATTTTTGTTCTCACGCACTAAAATTAGAGTTCAGTGCAGTTCATCTTGCTAAAGCAAAAAATAAGAAACCTGCTCATTGATGAGATCTTATTATTTCCCATCTTTACTGCTCTTGCCAAGGGAGTGCAGTCTTTTTCACAAATCAAATCTTTCCAACCATTAGCTTTCAGGGAACTTAAATGACCATGTAAATTAGAAAAATATGAAAGTGTAATGCAATGCGTTGAACAAACCAGGTAGCACTTGGACAAAGGGGCAAATCTGCAGCCACAAAGGAGGAATCCATCTTAGTGTTTGGACCATAGCACACAGCTGAGAGCCACTGGAGTAAATTGTAGATGATCTTTAGGTAGAATTTCTCAAAATGACAATAGGGAGAGATCTGACATTTTGCACATGCTGGTCATGGAGAAGAGTACTTGCTCTGATAAAAGCCCGTTCTTGGGTCTCATTAAGCGAAACTGTAACTCCCTACTCACTCAGGGGGAGCTGTTAATTAGCTGAACCTGTGCTCTGACCTCCATGTGGAAGGGGGGAAAAAAAGTCCTGAGTATAATCGAAGCACCCAACATCTCAAAGAATACATTTATATAAAAGCCAATGGAACGCTCTTATAACGACACCCAGATTAGATTACCTAGATAACCCAGAGAGGCACAGCATCATTTTACACTTTAGACAACTCTTCTTTTTTGATGAAAAGC
>NW_019434279.1:0-1622 GCF_002814215.2 Seriola lalandi dorsalis
TGTCTGTCTGTCTGTCTGTCTGTCTGTCTGCAGCCTGTCCCAGCTGGTCAGGGAAGACCTGTAACTTTCACGGAGCCTGTCTGGACGGAGACCTTGGCAACGGGACCTGCGTCTGTGATGTTAGTATCCTGCCTGTCTGTGACTGTCCTACCTGTTTGTTAAGGAGTGAAGAGATCAGTATTGTTTAAGTCTTTGTAGGGGACTGTGCCCTTAAATAAACATTAGCACTGATGACATTAGTATTCCTAACTGAGACACTTGACCACTTTGGCTTTATGTTGGTCAGCCTCTCCCTGTTTCTTCTGTGTGTTTGGGTGGGGAGGGGGACACTGGGGAAGAACATATTCAGGTTGTTTTTTTTGTTTTTTTGTTGGGGCGATATTGCAAAACAGAAACTACCAGTCATAAAAAAACAAAACCTTCTCCTTCTAGGACGGATTCTCCGGCTTTGCCTGTCAGGAGTGTAAGAATCAGAACGCATTTGGAGAAAAGTGTGATAAAGGTAGGTGCTCTAACTTCATGACCTCTGACCTCTAAAAAAAAAAAAAGATGGGGGGGTCATGTCTTCAGTCAAAGAGAAGAAAACACAAAGTAGAAAATATACCTCCACATTGGAAGATTATGTTTAATAGCTGCAAGAACGTCGTACAGCTGTTTCATAAACTGATACTGCCTGTCAATGTGTCTGTGCAGAGTGTGACTGTGTGCACGGAGTGTGTAATAAAGGTCCAGAGGGTGATGGACAGTGTTTGTGTCAACCACCGTACACTGGGAAGCGCTGTGACCAAGGTAAGAGCATGATAGATTACATAAACCATATGAGGCTATATCAGACTGTATTGTTGCATGTTATTGGGTCGGGATTATTGGGTAACTGGTGCTTTACTCACAGAATCAAAACACAGAAGTACTACTGAAAACTATGTGAATGCTGTTTCCTGCATTTACATCAACGTAGTAAATAATGTATGAAAGTGTCCACAGTATTAATGGTAGTCGAGGCTCGGCTGGTAGAGTTAGCCAAGCTATGGAAATAGCTGTATTATTAATTCAATATCCACACTGAAAATAATTAGCGTAATTGACAAAGAACATGTAATGATAGATGATGTTTTATTTGCCTCTGTACTGAAAGGATAAACATCTCATCTCTGATTGATATTCAGTTCTGCGCTTGTAGGAGTAAATTAAATTTACTCCTCTCAATCAAAATAGGGGATCACATTTTTTTCCCCCACACAAAACAAGCAGAGGAGGTTACAGGAGCTTTTCCAGCCCTGAGTAGTGCCTGCAGATCTCCCTTTCAGGCTGCATACGGCCCCTTCAAGCTCCACCAACTAGATGATTACATGAAACTGGGCACAAAGCGCTTGTTGCTGCTTTGGGAGCTCACAGCAACAGTTAAAGGCGACTAGATGACAGTATCAGCTGAACTGACCGGACTTTGGCAGCTAGACCGTCATAGGACACTAGATTTTAGTGCGTCACATCAAACTGAAACAGTTAAAGGAAGGGGACCATGAAGGATTTTAAACTGTGGGGTGGGGGTGGGGGGGGGTCTTGTTATCCGGGTGTCAACTAATGAGACTCAAGGTGACACACATTGCATTTATTTACCGGTA
>NW_019434280.1:0-1627 GCF_002814215.2 Seriola lalandi dorsalis
CTACTCAAAAAACTATGACAATAGATCATATTACTCCCCTCTTAAAGTCTTTACAGCGGCTACCAGTCCATTAGAGAATTGATTTTAAGATTCTACATGTGACTTTGAAAGCACTTCATGACCTAGTCCCAGACTGAATTCCTAAATTAATTGCCTCTTATCAACCTGCACATAGTCTGAGATCCTCGGACAGGAACTTGTTGGTAGTTCCTATGTTGAGATGTAAGACTAAAGGGGACAGAGCTTTTGCTGTTAAAACCATCTCAAAACCTGGACAAATAAAACCCAAATCCATATATCTGCATGGCCTGATACCACCAACGGTAAGTTTCATTATGTCATTAACAGCAAAGTATACTGTAAATTGCACTAGGGCACTTTACCTAGGCACATTTGCACTTGAGCAAAATTATTGGTGTTACACAGAACACAGAAAACAGAACACTTTTGGGAGACCCCTGGCTTCATGTCTCTAGTCCAGCCCAAGATACAGATTAAGGAGTTTGATCCTGTTCAACAGAGGAGTAACAGGATTTAAGAGTGGTTGGTACAAGTGCTGAAGAAAGATTCAGCTGGAGCTGATGGAGCTGGGAAAGAGTTGATGACCTGTTCAAGTGAATAGTAGGGGCAGGGTACATCACACACTGGACCTGCATGAAGGTCAATGGCAGCTGGTATTGGCAGCAGATGCAAGGGAGCTCACAGCCTACAAAATACTGTTTGGTAAGAACCAGTTAAAAGTTATGCCATTTGGCCTCCAGGGGGCACCAGCCAAGTTTCGGGTTCCGGTCCTACCCTGTCCTCATCACTAAGAGGAAGGTGAAAAGCTATGTGGGATTGGTAGGGTGGTACAGAAAATTTGTCCCCCATTTTGCACAGAGAACCATAATGCTGAATGACTTAATCAAGGACTCCAACAACCCCCAACAAGGTGCACTGGACAGAGGAGTGTGACAGAAGCGTTCAAAAACCTTAAGGAAGCCATCTGCACCCAACAATAAGCTGTTCATCCTGCAGACAGATGCCTCAGGAATGGGCCTTGGAGTGTCCCTCCTACAAGAGACAAATGAAGAGAGGAGACAAGAGAGGCTCCTGAGCCGAAAGCTGTTGGACAGAGAGATACTCAATATTGGAAAAAGAGTATTTGGCAGTGAAGTGAGCCATTGAATCCCTCTGATATTTTCTACTGGGGCAGCGCTTTTTCCTACAGACTGACCATCATGTATCTAATGGCTGAATTGCATGAGAGACACCAACACTTGCACCTCTTCTTGCAGCCATATGACTTCACCATCCACTACCGGCCAGGGTAGTCTAATGTGTTGGCTGATTGTTTGTCTAGAGTACTGAAGGAGTGAGGTGCAGTGCTCCTACACGAGAGGGAGTGGAAATGTTACAAAGAGGTACTTAGTCACCAGAAAAATATAAATTCCACTCGGTTTTAGGTCACTTTTGCACTTGAGCTAGCACTCTGCCCTAAAAGATAGAGTTGCACATTAAGAAACAGACAGTTGCTCACGGAATGTCTTAATTATTTAATGAGTATTTATTGAATATTTTAACATTTTGCATGTGGTTCTGTGTCTGCCAGACACTGAAGTCACTATTTGGTTGACAAATTTGAAAA
>NW_019434281.1:0-1600 GCF_002814215.2 Seriola lalandi dorsalis
GACTGTTCTGGCTGAATTACAGCTTTTCTTAAAAGTTCCCACGGAAGTTGCAATATTTTTAGTTTGTTTTTTTTAAATAAAATTGCGAGAGAAAATAAAAATTGCAAAAACTGTCACTATAGCTTCATCAAAAATAATAATTGCAATAATAATAATTAATGACTTGTACCAGTGAGAATAACCCCAGTGCAGTGCAGGTGGTGACTCGGTCTTCACAAAAGAGATTATGCTCCTCCGCTCTGTCTTGATCACAGGTAGAGCTGATCTTTATAATAACATCATGAATTCATGAATTTATAAAGTACTGCCCCCCCCAAAAAAAAATATATGCAAGATCGTGCAGAATTCACAGGGATCGGTTGAATCTGCGTTAATCATTGTGATCGCCACTTCCTGGAGGGACTGAATAAACAAGTGTTCACTGAGGAGCCATTAAAACCAGTTACCAGTTTCAACATTGTGGATAATCAGTGTGAGTATTAATTAATCAATTAACCAATAATTAACACCCTTTGTGAGCCTTGTTACAGCGTCACATCATATCAGCGCTGACCAGCTGATATCTGATATAACTAAAAAAATGGATATGATCAAACCTGTCTCTCTGCCCTCGGGATAATAACCAGTGCTTCAGCACCATGTAAACAGCAGATGCCTGCACTCTGCAGCTCCTCTTTAACCCGGTGTGTGCACCACACATCAGACCCGCAGAACTGGAGTGCATCTTGTTTTCAGGTTCAGACGTTTGATGTATTTGCCTTCCAAGTGCCTCTCACTTCTGAGGCCGTGCTGGCTGAAGCGGGGGCCTCTCCTCGAGACAAACGCCGATAGGGAATCTCTTTGTCGGGGCCGTGCCTAAGCCTAATCTAATGATTCAGATGACTGGGGGCCGTACTTAGCCGGATAGCCAGTGGCTCGCTTCAAACAAGCCGCTACGGGTGGAAGTTTCCCAAGGATTAACACTTAAAGAAGCAGCAGAGGAAAAAAGAAAAAGAAAGAAAAAGGAGAGCCGGTGCCTTCCAGGGAATCCCCATTAAGTCGAGTCTTGGAGTGCCAGAGAGGAATGTGTTTCTGCTGAGCTGTGATCCAGGTCTATTTCAGCGCTAATGGAAAAACTGGCCTTGTACATTTGATCTGTGACTTCTCGCACAACAATAGAAAACACACCGGTGTGATTTCATTCCCCCTCCAGTGGAATCTGACTGGACGCAGACTCTGCACGGGATGATTTTTACTGTTAAATACTCAACACAAGCATAAACTCTGCACAGCACACTGATGGTAGACGTCATTTCAACATGGTGTCCAGTTCTCCCGTGACGGAGCAACTACATCTGGTCAACACCACAAAAGGAAGAACGAGTCTAAATTAAGACTATGATTTAATATCAAAGTCACAGCTCAGAATTTACACTTTTCCCCACAAATACTTCAAAGGTTATTAATAGATGTAAGAAAAATACAATTAATACTAATGTTTGACAAAGCTGATTTTGGAAAAGCGCCAACCTGGAAGTTAAAGGGGCTGTTTGTAGGTTTTCTCTGCTGTTGGACATGGTTTCCTTCCAGGAGCGAGTGGTGGTGATGTCGTTGGCACGAG
>NW_019434282.1:0-1643 GCF_002814215.2 Seriola lalandi dorsalis
TAATTTTTTCTTGTGTTTTATGACATAAATGAGAATCTGCTACTGAACAATTTGCCATATTAACCAAAACAAACAACATAAATTCCTCCAGTCTCAACCATTAGCATGCTAGCAGCCTCATGCGGCTGTAGTAACAAATGTGTCTGTGGTTTTCTGTCCATATTTCAAGCTAGTGCTTGCAACTGTAGCGCAAAGTTATATTTGAACAAGAAAACGCTAGGATTGTTTTGCTAATTCAACAACAACAGAATTAGCATGCTACGGGAGCGATAAGATAAACAACTATTTACTTCTGTACTAGCAAAATTTAACCAAATTTTTAAGCATTTTTTTTGTTAAAGTGATTAATTATTTAAACGTGACTGTTGAGTATAATAGCTATAATATCTTAGAATATGGAACGAAAACACCATGAATATGTTGTAGCTAACATTAGAAACATGAGCTACAGAGGCTAGTGGGACAGAAGCTAGCCAGCAGGGAGGGCAGGGCTTTGGCTCTAATACTGCTACAGTGGGTGAAAAGAGGCTGAAGACTAATGATCTGCTGAATTGATACTAACTGATGTCACAGTTCTTGCCCACCCATCCAGGAAAGCAGGCACAGAGATATCCACCAATCAAGTTTTTGCAAGAGTAAGCATTGAGGCAAGGCTTGATCCCCGTACACTCAAACATGTCTGCAAAAATGGACACGAGAGACACAGAGAGAGAATGAGTGAGAGCGTTGAGAACCTGCTCAGAAGCCCCGTCACCAAGAGCAGCTTCAATGTCGTACAACACGATGAAATTACGGCCAGAGATTTGTCGGCTTTCTCTGAGCTCTGTCTCTGACTCGAGGGAGCGACTGTTGATGACTAAAGCCCCTTTCAGACACTGAATCTGTCGTGTTGCTGGCTTCATCCACCTGTTACAAAAGTGGCCTTTGGGCTTTAAAACAAACTGTTCTCTGTTACAGAAATGTTCCATAAAGACTGTTAAGCTAAGAGCTGCAATGCTCATATGATATTTTAATGGCTGCATCAGCAATGGAATTCAAAACTTATTTTGTTTTTTTGTGCTTTGATTTACGAGCACCACATCAGTACTGAGGGGGTATTTGCATGTTTCTCACTTGTCATTGAACAATTTCAGAAGTAGATAAGAGAGTTGGATTTCAGCTGTTGGTTTTAGTTTGTTTATCATAGTTACAACTGACGAAATTTGAGTCTCTGGTTTTCATTTAATCCCAATATTTTCCCCTTTTCTTCTTCTTCTTCATTAGGTAAAACAATCCTTTACAAAGACGCATTTTTAAAATATTCTTTCCTGAGGTCAGAACAACATTTCTGCATATTAAAATTGGTTCATTCACAGTATTTCAATGGTTATTGCATTTATTTTATCCCTTGTGCATTAGAAAATATAACTAAATGAGAAATGTATTAAAGTGTGGTCATTAATGTCTCTAATATGCATATTTAACCTTGTGTGTGCTGTGGCCTCTGTTAATGTGACTGGATTCAGTTACGGTTTTCATGACTTTTATGAGTAAACGACTCGGGGTCTTTTTCAAACATGTAAAATTGCCAGAACATTTACAGGGTGAAGTTCATGCCGGAAAGGGTTTCATTTCTTCCACAGCTTTCCACCCACCCACCCACC
>NW_019434283.1:0-1346 GCF_002814215.2 Seriola lalandi dorsalis
GCTATACCCAGGAACTTTCACACTATTCTCACTGAGATAAGAAAATGAGAGAGTGTGACATAAGGATCCTAAAGAACGATCAGTGACCAGTTACCATACAGCAATTCCTCACACTTCTCTGCATGCATAGCACCATTATTCATGACTTCAGAAAAACAAGAGGAACTGTAGCTTACTTTGAAATCACCATCCCTCATGCAGTTACAACAAATTGTAAGTAATCCCCCCATTGCCAAACAATCTTTTTTTCACAATTTACACTTATTTTTTTCATGATTTCTGTTCTTAATCATTTCAGGTTGCTGTAAAAGGAAGTTATTAAAGATGAAGAATTTAGATAAGTGTAAAATGAGAGCACATGTTGAAACCACTAATACTGAGCCAATACAAAAGTGTCAATTCCTTTCTTTTTATTTTCCTATTTTGTCTGCTCTTCTCTGAGAAACAACACTGTTACAAATGTGTTGTGAATCAGCTTCAGCCTTGAGCACTGCCTGACTCTTTTTTGCTGTTCCCTTGAGAACACTACAGGGCTTATTTCACTTCTATGTAAAATAATAGGTTATTATCAGTACATACAAGTTGTACATCTACATTACAATAGTAATGGATTCTGTGGACAGGAGCGGTTTTATTCTCTTTTAGTTTGAATGTTCTTGTACTTCCTTTAAGCAACAAGATATATTGCTCAAGCTTAAATCAATAAAAATAATATTTTTATAGAGTTCCCTCCCATTTTTCAAACTGGAAATTATGAGCTGTCTAAACCGCTCATGGAAGTGTTTGGGGTTTTTGGGCAGAGTGTTTACCAAGTGTCAGGTTTCGAGAACTGGAAGATAAAAGTGTTGTTGTTGTTGTTGTTGAAGATGTTTGGGTCCTGGAACAGTGAAGGAAAGAGGAAGCCTTTTCCAGGAAACACTCTTTAAGTGGGAGATTCTACTTGTAATTCAATTGATGGGATGTTCGGAGTGCACCTATGCACATTATCTTTTCAGTGTACTCACTTGGCCAGAGCTTTTCCATATACCTGCAGACTCACTTAGCGCTAACACATCCATCTGGCGTCCTCTCACAGATGATGAGAGTAGTTTTGCCAGTGGTGTCAAATTCCATTTTGTAAAAACATCCTGTTAAAACCTGTTAACATTTTATTGAGACCGACGTTTGGTGCCAGTCTGTAAAATCAATAGGGGGTTGACACAAAATATGTTCACCTGTAAAACACAGTGGAATCCAACACAGTGCTACCACAAAAAAATACTACCTTTGTAAAGCTTGAAAAGTTCAGTTTTTGTCGAAACAAAGAGAGGTGTTCATTGAACTCTTAAGTAAAGCTGTAATGAAAC
>NW_019434284.1:0-1478 GCF_002814215.2 Seriola lalandi dorsalis
GTAAACAAAGACACATGGTAAAACTTCAGTGTAGCTCACAATACACCTGCCCTCTGAAACATGGCGATGGTATACTCACTGGTTGTAAACGCATATTGTTTATCTGTTGTTTGTTTCTGGGGTTGTTTTGGTTTTGATTTTTAATTATTCCTACTGTGTTTTATTGTGTCTTTGTTTCAAGATAAAGTTTCGATTCACCACAACTGACTTGTATTTCTGCTGGTGTCCTCTGCCCAGGAACAACATGTGAAATTTAGCTTTTAGCTGTATCTGGTACAATATATGTATCGTGTACTGCCCCTGTTTATTAAACGATAAATAACTACTTTGAGTACGTATTGCTGATCATGCTTCTGCGGTTTTAATTAGGTAATGGTAGTAATGGTAGTAATAGTGTTTACAGTGGTGTAATGACACTTTTACTTTTGTAAAGAATGTGAGTAATTCCCCAGCTGCTGCTCTTATCCAACATTATCGGAGTTGTTTTTACCTGCTTGGCTGCAGCAGCGCCCTGGCCTTTGGGCTGTGGTGCTCTCTTCTTTTTACCAAACATGTTGGTGTTGCCGTTGTTGTTGTTGTTGTTGTTGTTTTGGCTTGTTGTTTAACAAGCCCCTCGGCGACACTCCAGTAATCCAAACGACACCTAAAACACAAACACATTAAAAAAAATATTTCTCCTGCTGTCGGCAGGAGCTGGTCGCAGTAGTTAAGATCATGTGAGCCGTTGTCAGGTGGCTCCAAACAGACAGCGAGCTGCCAACTGACGGTTACATTAGCTGAGCGGCTAGCCGTTAGCTAGTCATGCTTCTTGTCTCTAACTCAAAAAGTTTATTTGTGAGCAAGAAGTCGATTATCACGGTCAGTGCTGGTATTTTAGAGAATTTTATCTAGCTTGAAAAGCCTGTGTTTTTTTTACCTGCCAATTCACCACTTCATCTGGTAGTTTCCACAAGAACTGTTTCATTTCTGTGGTTTGACATGGTAATGGGTTTGTTTGAATACGCATGCGCAAAGCGAGGGAGCGTCCAAGTCAGTTATTTAAACTTCCCTGCGTTGTGTCTTCCAGGCAGCTGTGCCACCCAGTTTGTTCCTTGATTACAGAAAAAAATCAGTCGTATATTCCCACAATAATTTCCGAAAGTTATTCAGTCAGAATTTTGGAAACGTGCTCCCAATAATAATAAAGCTATAACAAGAACCATTTCTTCCCTTTTGCAATTAGTTATTGCCCAATTAGTCAGTTGATAGTGCTGTCAGCTAATTATGGCAGTTCTGTCAAGTTGTTGTTTTTGTAAAAAATTGTATTATTGTTGTTAATGGTACTTTGGGAAAAAGCTTGAACTTTCAGTTTTATTTCAGCACTCAATAAATGCTGCCTGTGAGGATATCTTCCCTGCCAGACCAAAATCTGGGCAAAAAATCTATTATATTTTACATATATATATATATATATATATATATATATATATATATATATA
>NW_019434285.1:0-1518 GCF_002814215.2 Seriola lalandi dorsalis
TCTTATTTAGGCTGCACTTAGGCACAGCAGTGCATCTGCATGTTATAAGCACAAACTGCATTCTCAATTAAAGGCACCCCCCCAGTTTAAAGCAGATTCAGGATTTTAAAATGTTAACCGAAACGGTGAACCACATTAAAAAATAATATTGCTAGCATGTTGGACTAATTAAAATTTTGACCTGATGATGACAGGTAGACGCTAGAGGAAATGCCGGGTGATCGATGTTTTATAATTCATCCTCTGGGGACAAGAAATGCCACAGCAATGCATCCAACATTTGTGGAAATATACAAATCAAAAAGTCAAAATCATAGTGGCACTAGAGGAAAAGTCAGGGGAGCCTTCATAGCTTCCTTGTGTTTATACTTGTGCTTTTCCAAACTATTACTGACTTCGTTGCAGTCGTATGCGGCGAGGTTCATTTATCGCATACCACTGGCTTTTTCTGGTGATTGTATTTATAAGCTTCAAAAATTGCTGGTCTTTATTTTTGAGGATTATTGTGCTAAAAGACAACATATATCAAATGTCTCATTGGTTGTTTATCGAGGTAACCAGGGGGATGGTAACTTCGCGGGTGGCTATAAAATCACGTCATCCCTGCAGCTCTCAGTTGTCTTTGGGGTTTGGGCTGCAGGTTGGACAAAACAAGCTAACTGAAGCCGCCTCGAGCACTGGGAGTTTACAAATGAAATACAAATGAGAAAAACAAAATTTCATTTCAGCCATTCTCACTTAAATTCTCAAGTTCTTTTTGCATTTAAAAGTTATCAAAGCTTTTTCAGTCAACAAGGGAAGAAGTTCCGACCGCATCAAATTGGCAAATGACAACTCTGGCAGGACTTCCCTCCCTCATCTCAGTCTTTCTTCTCACACCATCTCCCTGACTTTGCAGTCTCTCCATCTCTCACTTTTTCTTTCTACATCTTGTTAATTTCAGGGACATGAAAGGTTCTCTGCAGAACAAAGTCACTCTTTTGTTTCCTCACATCAAAGGTTCGAAATCTCCTTTTAAGCCACATGATGACCGACTTTTAAAAGAGAGAGAGAGAGAGGAAGGCCCAAGAACACAGCGGAGAGTTGACGCAGGGAATAGATCAGAAACAATGCTCCTCCACTTCTTTGCCTCTTCATTTTCACTTCCCCGTATTGTGAGGAGCTGTGTGATGTCAACGTTAAATTAACGCAAGTGAGAAAGAGATTGGGAGGGAGACGAGGCGTAGAGGAACGGTTTATCTCTGTTCATGCCACACAGTATTATCACGTTGCAGTCATCAACAACAAGCTCTGAAGAACCTGTTTATTTCATTCTGGAGCTTCACTTTTCCTTTTCAAGGCTTTGGACTATGTGATGTTTGTCAGGTGAAATGACTTCTTTGTCCATTTAGCCGGATGTGTGCGTTCACCGACAGTGTTTCATGAACTAGCTTTTGTGGGTCTCTCATATCTGTGTGGAACTGTTGTGATTCTTGTCCATGCACCTTATTAAGGTCAAGCAGACCAGAAAGTTTGTTA
>NW_019434286.1:0-1951 GCF_002814215.2 Seriola lalandi dorsalis
CTGCCCTAAAAGAGGGAGTCAGAGAAGAGAAGAGAAGAGAAGAGAAGAGAAGAGAAGAGAAGAGGGTGGACACTTGCTGTGTTCTGAGTGTTGGAAAATGAGCGGCTTCTTAATAGAATTCACCATGGTGTCTTTTCCTAAGGTGTCGCACACAGATACAGACACACTAAACGCAGAAATACACAACGGGTAATATACACACAAACATACACACAGAGGGTTGGGGAAAGTGAGCAAGTCTAATTGAAAAGAACCAAGCAGAGAGAAATCTGATAGCTGCAGTTTGGCCTGAGGGGGGAGGAAGGGAGAGAGTGGGAGACGGAGAAAAAGACAGTGAGGGACAGAAAGGGAAGAGAGAGGAGAGAGAGGGAGGAAGCACACAAAAAAAGTAATACAGGTGTCATGAGATGAAGGCTTTTTTTAAAACCAGTTTTCAGACCTCATCAGTGTGATGTTAGTGCCCTCCTGCAGATGTGGTGCATCTCCTACAGCTGTGTTTTAAGGGTTAATTCACCCAAATAACAAAAATAAAAAAAATAAATAAAACAACCCATATTTTTCATTGTCCTCTATAATCTGCCTGTGTTTTTAAGATCTAGAATAAATAAAAAACAAAAAAATACATTTGAGATTAGTTAAGTTTTGTTAGTGGGGTTCACAATATTTAGAAATGACTACACTTTCTAGCAAAAAAAATAGTCCCCATTAATTAGGATATTAAGATGTATTTTGGAGGTTATAAAAAGACAAACAAGTTCTACCATCTTCCTAATGAAATGCTGTTCTCCTCAACAGTAGTACAGAATAATTTCTGAGCATCCTTTCTCCTTTCCTCTGAGGTTGCTGTAGGTTTCAGAGCACGGACAACAGCACCGTGACAAAGTGGAGAGAAGCCTGTATAATGACCCTTTGTCCTGCCCACACATAATGAGACGGACACTCAAAGTTTGGACACCAACATGGACTAATGAGAGGTAAGAGTAATTTGTGTTACTGAGATATGGTAACAGCAAAGGACACAAAATGAATGTAAAGCAAACGAAGGGCATGCACAAACACTCACATGGGCTCTCTCACACACACACACACACACACACACACACACACCAGCACAGTCTTTGTCTTGTTTCCACCGTCTTAACTCTCACATGTAATTAGCCTCACCCTCTCTGTCCATTGCAGATACCGATAGCACACAGGAGGGGGTCACTGTGTGTGTGTGTGTGTGTGTGTGTGTGTGCGTGTGTTTGCATACCTATCCAACAGTGGTCCTCCCCATCATTGTGGACTCACCAGTAGACCAGTGACCCAATAGGGGACATCTCACTGTCCACTGTTTGTCATGCCTTGTGTTCTATAATTATGTGTAATTTATTTTTTAAATATTAGCAAGAGGAGACCTGTAGGTGTTTGAGTGTTTAAGTTCATACTCAACACTGCCTCTGCCTGCTGGATTAAGTGTGCAGGTTTACTTGTCAAAGTAAGTAAGCCACTTTAGGCTATGACTCCATATGGAGGTCCCTTCTCTGGTTGGTGGCCATCAGCCAGGGTTGCCAGTTCCCTGCTGACTATATCTAACAGAAAATTACACAAGCAGTTTTGCACATATATTATAAAAGATCATAGATAGAAATTTTGTCTTTGTTTTGAATGATTAGAAATAGTGGTCCACACTTGGTTATGTAAACAAATAGTCCACTATTAGTAAGGTAGGAATGTATGTGTGTGTGTGTGTGTGTGTGTGTGTGTGTGTGTTTGTTTTGTATGTGTGTCTGTGTGGGTGGGTATGGGGACAGGGGGGTCCAAGCGTCTCAAGGGACAGGTTATGACAAATAAGATTAATGTGTCCCCTATTTCCAGACTGGTGCACTGGCCTCCCTCTCACACTCTCACACACACACACACACACACACACACACACACACACACACACACACACACACACACACAC
>NW_019434287.1:0-1332 GCF_002814215.2 Seriola lalandi dorsalis
TTGCTTAACTTTTTCTTTTTCAGGATAGATCGATATTATAGCATTGTGAAAAAATGTGAAAAGACAAAATACAGCCTTTGGGTGCATCTGCTGCTGAGTCAAAGGAAGATGTGAAGCCCAGCTAAGCAAAATGGATTCCTCATCTCTCTCTATAAAATACTAGGTTGGCGTCACTTTGCTCCACTTTCCAGAAATAAGCTACTAAATAACCCATTGGGACAGTGTCACTAGGCACAGTCTGAAGTTAGTCCCCTGCCACATATTCTTTTATACCCACCTTTCAAAAGTATTCGGCTCTAAAGGTGTTTTAAACAAGCCCACCCTCTATTCTGTCTGTACTTCAGACCACATGCCCTTCTGACTGAATTTCCATGACGACTGATCACCTTGAAGGCCCGCAATCAGAACCATATCCTCCACTGAGGCTGCTGAGGTCATGTCACTGGTGCTTTCTCCGGAGATTTTAAAAAACCTGCGGGAAGGTCTGCATTCTACATCGGCGGATATTTTATATGCTGGTTCCAGCATCTTTCTGACTCAATATATTCAATCTTTAGGCATATAAATAAATTAACAGCTAAATAAATGCAGGACTTGTTATTTTCTTACCAGCATTTGATTTGATCACTCTTTAGTGATAGAAAACATTTATCTTCAAATTTAATTATAACTGTATATCACAACCAAATGATCAAAGTAATAATAGATGGATTTGAAACTGACCTTCAGTTTTAATGTATCATCACATTGTCATATTATATTTAATGAAGAAAAACATTCAATATAAAAGCCATCATCTATGAAAATGCATAGCTATTTTAACTGAAAACTACAAATATCATAAATTTAAAGTTTAACCTTATACCACATTCACAATGTTGCATGATTCCTAACTCCACCTGCAGTTTTTCCAATAAAGCAAGAAACAAAGCCCCTTTCTTGAACCCGTTCATGGCTGTGAAAGTGGATCTGATTTTCCCGGACTGACGTGACGTCAAAGCCGGACCGCGCTGAGCCGAATCTCCACTGTTACTCCTGTCTCACGTCTCCTCTGACAGGAGAACTGTTTGTACATGAGGGCCACACACACACACACACACACTCGCGCGCGCGCTCAGACAAACACCTGACCCAATTTTCAAGCTGCTGCACGATCCAGCAACAACAGCCAGAGAGACATCAACAAACAGCCAAAAAAACAAGTAGCATCAAAATCCTCTCTGTCCCCTCTTGGCAAACCTGTTTTACACACAGCACCCCCCTTCTCTCCCCTCACTGTTCTGTAATTTTCCCTTTTTATTCCCCTACTGCAGTCAACCTGTTTATCCTTTC
>NW_019434288.1:0-1732 GCF_002814215.2 Seriola lalandi dorsalis
TCATATTCCTTGGACGGACAGGAAACGAGCAGAGTTCATTATGAGCCTCTGATCCAGGTGTGAACAGTGTTAGAGGAGAGTTTGTTACCTGATGGCTGGACGCTGTTTCCCAGGGGAGGAGTCAGAGGAAGCATTGCACTTTCTTCTGTAGAGTGGGTCCAACAACAGAGTGGACCTCTGAACGAACACACACACACACACACCTTAACTTTTTCTACAGAACTAGACTGTCAATCATATTTTAGGTTCTAATTTAGAAAACTGAGGCGAAGCCAGAAAAACAGGATTAATCTCAACATGTTGATAATTAAAATAAATAAAATACATTTTAAAACAATAAAACAATTCAGTTTCTTGTTTGGAAAATCACACACCCGTTGCAAACTATATTCTTAAATTATCTATCATACAAATATTATATTGTAGTTTTTATTATACATTCATACAATATTTTATTTTCTGTGCTATATTATGTTAATGATATATTTTATTTCTTTATATACTACATTATATTTCTACATTAATAAAACCAACATTAAGTATCATTATATTTTTCTTAATTATAGATGTTATCATATTACTCTTACATACTTCACATGAGGCAGTACAGACCCTCAGGATCAAATCACTGATCAGAACTTTGACTGGGATCAAACACATTGATCACTCACGATAATAAAACTGTTCCATGAGCTCTGTAGATGCAGGTAAAGTCTGGACGTCTGTGACACGGCGTAGAGATGCAGCTCCGCCTCCCTCTCCTCCCTGCTGTTCACACAGTCTCTTCTGAGCAGACGAGACAGAACCGAGCCGATCCTCCTCGGAACCTGGATCCAGATTTGTGAAATAAATAAATAAATAATTGTACATCCAGCTGGTTGGTTGTGAAAACAGGCTTGATGTTACACCCCGTCCATACCTGACCACTCTTAATTGTCCTCAGGCTTTGTTCTGAGGGTGAGGTGAGGGAGCTGGTGGGGGAGTAGAGGGAGGGTGCTGAGGAGGGCGGCTGGGTGGGGGGGTGTGGGACCTGCAGGAGGCCAAGAGTCTCAGGGTTTGGACAGGAGGCAGAGCGGGTGGGCTTTAACATGTGGAGCTCCTTTCCTCCTTTCCTCCATTCACTGCGGCTCCTGAAAGAGACGGAGAGGTGGGAGACGCCTGCTCAGGTAAAGTAAAGTGTGTCTATCCAAAGTGTGATACATCTTATTCCTCTGAGCCGTGGAGCTCAGGGTTTCCACCTGTGTATTCTGGGGCATCTGGGAATTTGAGGTTTAGAGCAGCAACTGCAGATTAATCCACCTCTTAAAATCTCCAACTAATATTTCCTCCTGTCTGTGTAACGTTTAGTAAAAAACTACAGAACAGCTGTAAACACAACACTGACATATCATCACCATTTGATATCACGTTTTTTATGGCGGACATGTTGACAGTCATGGTCACATAGTGATTCAGTGGTTGTAAACTGCTTCATGTCCCCAAAGATCACTCATTACTTCTGACACAGAGAGTGTGTGTGTGTGTTGGCTTGCATTGCTATCTTTGTGAGGACCCACTTGAGTTTAAAAAGTGAGCACGTTTTTGTCGGACAGTTTGAAGGTTAATATTTGGGTCAAGAGCATGTGATAATTGGCATTTTTAAAAGGGGTTTCAGAGGTTTTCTTAGCATCAAAACTCCAGAGGTTACAGGGTAATAGCTCAATGTGTTGTCTAGTGTGTTTACTAAGTCCTA
>NW_019434289.1:0-1426 GCF_002814215.2 Seriola lalandi dorsalis
CTCACCTGGCAGAGCGCATGTCATCAAAGTCAATCATAACCTCAGTGGCACGTTTGAGTCTGACCTGCATGTCATCCTTTCTCTCACTGTGATCAGAATATAAAGGCAATAAACGTTCAGTTGTATATTGCCAACTGCAGCCTATATTATAGCCTTTGTTAGCCTATGTTTTACGATAACCATCATAGGTAACGAGGCAATAATCAGCAGATTGATCATGCTAATAGTCAATCCATTCACTTATTATTACTATTATAAAATACATGAAAAATACATGAATATGATTGATAGCCTACATTATTAATAATGCACAATGTACAACTTCTACATAAATAACCATGTCAGTCTATCCTGTATAATTCATAAACAGCCTACACACTAAAAAATTATGTTTTTTCTGGCTGAAGGAAAAAAGCATCAAACTATTCTTTGAGGGGGGGTCGACCCAAGTTTCTGAACACAGACGTGTTTTGTCTTTTGGGATTCTGTTTCCGCCTGTTGGGATTTCATTGCAACACAGCTAAGTTAAGCTTGACAGTTAGCCGGCTACGGAGAGGGCTAGTTCAGCAGGATCAGTTACCATGGTTACTGAGCAGGGAATCCTATAAGCCACAGTGATGTAAGCCGGGAAAGATCTGCCTCGATGGAATAGGGCCCTGGTTTCTCGAGCCTTTCCTCTCTGCTCCATGACAAGCATGTTTTGCCATATTAGCTTAGTGTGTTATCATGCTAACATTTGCTAATTAGCGTGAAACTTTGGGGCAAAGCTAGGCGGAGAGACTTTCACTGGATAAGACCTGGACCAGCTGGTGGTGCTCGACAATATGTCAGAGGACCACAACGCAGGTAAGGTTCATCCTCTGGGGATCATAAATGTTTCATGGTAATTCTTCTAATAGCTATTGAGATATTTTGGTCCGAACCGAAGTGTTTGTTGAGAAATTGTGGATCCTAATGGAAGAACTCACACTGACAATTCTGCTTTTCTCAGGTCAAAGGTTTAGATACACTTAATGATAATATCTCTGATAAAGGAAAGCACTTTTCAAGGTTTATAAATGACCGATATTTTCCATGTAAGGAGATAAAAACGTCTAAAACATTTTTTTTCTATTTTGATTTATTGGCTGTGCTGCATGTTTTCCCCAAACAGGCAACTGACAGGTTTATATAACAGTGTTTTAGACGACCAGTGAGCACAGTGGATTCTCACATCCATACAAGAGCAACAGGGACACGTGATGGACAGTTGGGTGGATGAACATTTTGTGCTTTTCAGAGGCAGCTCGGTTTCTTCGTTCATCATCTCTTTTTGCAATCTGTGGGCTGCGTTTCAAACTGGAACACACATTTTGGATTGTTGATGGCTCATTTACTTCATGACAAGATTTTTCTATACACAGTCCTCTCCTCTCTAATGTTGTGG
>NW_019434290.1:0-2038 GCF_002814215.2 Seriola lalandi dorsalis
GGGGGGGGGGGGGGGGGGGGGCAGAGGTAGATAGATAGAGAGAGCGTGTGTTTATGTCTCAGTGTGTGACAAATAAGAGGGAAAAGGTAGCGGTGGGGCTCCCAACAAAGCGCCCCACTGACTGACGCATATAGAGTGCAGAGATCCGGAGAAGCAGTCCACTCCCAGGGATGACAACACGGCAGAGGATCTACTTTCAACCCACTCTGTCTTTAAACTGAAAGTTTTTGCGCGTCGCCGAAGGGAAGGACACCTGCTCTCAAGTCTCCACCGAGTGAAAGCGATAACCTGCAACATGCAGAGACCCGGCGGCCAAGGGACGGCGTTTTCTATCGATTCCCTGATAGGGACCCCTCAGCCCAGACCGGGACACCTGCTCTACACGGGCTATCCTATGTTCATGCCGTACAGACCATTGGTTATTCCACAAGCTTTATCCCACTCGCCTTTATCGTCTGGTATACCTCCACTTGCGCCTTTGGCTTCTTTTGCGGGACGGCTCACCAACACCTTCTGTGCCAGTTTGGGACAGGGGGTGCCATCCATGGTCGCGCTCACCACGACGATGCCAAGTTTCTCGGATCCACCGGACAGTTTCTACCCGCCACAAGAACTCCCCGGCCCCCGTTTAAGCGCCGCCGATCCCGGAGCGAGGAGACAGGAGAGTCCTCACTCCGAGGAGCTGCACAGCCGGGACAAGGGCTCCGAGCTGCTCAACTTCTCGGAAACTTTTCAAACAATATCAGGTAAGCTCGGAGCCTCGTCGCTTATTTAGCTTTTTTCTTTTTTTTTTCTTTTTATCGATTTTTCATAGATCAAGGTGGCTGCGACCAAAAGTGAGAAGTATGCGTAAAAAGCTTCAAAGCAGAGATCCTTGGTTCATGTCGAAAATCTTTAGTGTCTGAGGAGCAGAGGAATCAGTGAGGATGATGAAAGGGAAACTCGTCTAACATTAGTTTTGCCTGACAGAATTATTAATGACACAGCATTCAACACCCTGGGGCTGCTGAAGTTATAATTCTTTAAAAAAATACAGTTGGGGCTGTTTCTAGTTGTTGATCATATTTTTTTTAAATTAGAACAAACTGCATGTTTAACCACATTTTAGGAAAACTTGTGGGAAATGGTTTTGTCGAGAGATGAACTAAGTTGCACTTTACAAAGTAGCCAAAAACGTGGCCACTGGCCACCACTGAAAACTTCCAGAAAAATTCCACGTTTACACACAGGACAAGCCGTTATGGTCCAGTGTAACTGCAGCTAATGTTGCTGCTTATATCAAACACTTGGAGGGGTTTTCAGTGAGGCTATGTTGCCTATTATCTCTAACCAGCCCAGTCATAACACTGTGATTGACGTCGAACGTAAAACAGTGCGTAAAGGTTGTTTTTGGTTTGCAGGCTCATTGATGTGAATGTGTCTTTTTTTTTTCTCTCTCTCTCTCTCCACATTTTAGGTGAGACCAAACTGTACAGTTCAGACGACGAGAAGCTGGACCTAAAGTCAGCAGACACGGTGTGCAGCGACCGAGAGGACAGCTCCGCAGACAGTGAGAACGAAAGTTTCTCGGACGGGAACAACTGTGGCTCCATGTCCCAGAAGAGCAAACTAAAAACCGGCTCTCAGGAGGCGCTGCCGACCGGCGGCTCAGCGGGGAAGAGCCGCAGGAGACGAACAGCTTTTACCAGCGAGCAGCTGCTCGAACTTGAAAAGGAGTTTCACTGTAAAAAGTACCTTTCTCTGACTGAACGCTCCCAGATTGCACATGCACTTAAACTGAGCGAGGTGCAGGTGAAGATCTGGTTTCAGAACCGCAGGGCCAAATGGAAACGGATCAAAGCCGGCAACGTCAACAACCGGTCAGGAGAACCGGTGCGAAATCCCAAAATTGTGGTCCCCATCCCTGTGCACGTCAACAGGTTTGCTGTGAGGAGTCAGCATCAACAAATAGAGCAAGGGACCAGGCCATGAACTCAGATGAAAAACAAAAATATTAATAATAATTAAAAAAAAAACCGAACACTTACATTGACTCTAT
>NW_019434291.1:0-1732 GCF_002814215.2 Seriola lalandi dorsalis
GGAGACAGTTCTTGGTGTGTAGAGGAACTGAGTTTGATGCTTAACTCACAATGTTTCTTCTAGACTGTTAAGTAAACAGCTGTTAATGCTAATGCTGGCTCTGTAGAAATTTCCGATTTCAGAAAGTCAGATAAAGGTTATAACTCAATTTTTTACCAAATATGTACTCACTGCCATTGTAGGGAATGACTCTTAATGTATAATAAAAAATAATCATTAGTTGCAGCCCTGCTTATGTCCCAAGATATAATATGTGCACTTATGGACCTCCCTGTTTTCTGAAAAAGGCATATGAACTAAACACGATTGCCGATTGTAAAACTATCAATGGGAAGTAAGCTTTCGGCTTTCGGTAAAGCGCTTGCAGTGCTTGAAGCTAGCTATGCCAGTGAACATTAACATCTTAATAGTGGTTTTGGAGATGGTGCTATGTGCCAACATACCACACCCTCATTGTAGCCCACACAATGCAACCGTCAGAATCCCCCAGGAACATTGAGAGAGCCTCCACAATAGTAAAGCTGCTCACATGCATTTGAAGAAGGTGCGCTGCAGATCCAGATAGCTTTATCTGAAGAAGGGGGCTGGTGGGAGGGTGGGGATACAAGCTCAGTGGATCTGCTCCTCACAATGGAATCACACGGCATAACATAAATAAAGCCAGAGTACAAGCAACCATGCTCCTTACACAAAGACACACAGGGAGCGTGCCCTGTCCATCTCACTCTCTCTCGATTTCTTTCTCTGTTCCCATTTCTCCTTTCTCCTGTTCTTTCTTTCACTTGCACACACAGTCACACAGACACAATGCTACCTATAGGCAGACTAGGCATCTGCCTCACACATCCTATTTTCCAATTAAACACAATATAGTTCTTATTGCTAATATTTTATTCCAGTGAGCCAAACCCAACCAACCACACATTTTCAGAGGAGGCCTGGTATGATGAGATCTGATTGGCTGATATGTCTTAGAAAAACACAAAGATGATTGAATTTTCTTGGTAGAAACGTTGATGGAAGATCAAAGACAGAAACAGTATCTTCAGGTGAGTCCAGAAGTTGTTTTGAGCCATATTTGCTTCCTGTCTGACTGTTGGTTACACAGTCAGTCAACCTGAAATATATAAACAACTATCGGATGCACATGAAATTTGGCACAGATGTCCTTTGTGCCCAGATGATGAATCACAGTGACTTTGGTAATCCTCTAGCCTTTCCTTGAGCTCCACATGTTGGAAAAATGTTTTACTTTCAATTCAGTGAAATATATCAAAATCTACTGGAGAGATTTGCACAAAACTTTGTACAGACGTTCATGGGTCCCATAGGATGTATCCCAAATATTTTGGTAATCCTCTGACTTTTCCTCAAGTGCCAACATCAAGTCAAAACTCTCATTTGTCCAATACTAATTCCCATTAACCTTAGCTGTATTTGCGTTTAGTTCTAAATAGCTTAGGTTTGCATGTTATCACCTTAAACAAGATTGTGAACATGCTAGATATTATACCAGCTATACATCAGCATTTCATTGTGCATATAAGCATGGTGACACTTGCATTTAGTTAAAAACATAGCTAAGCCAAAGTACAGCCTCACAGAGACAGTAGTATGGCTGTTACAGCCTCTGAAAACTTAAATAACTATTTGAAACATTAAATGTTCATGGCTAAGTAAGCATCAATCAAAATTAAAGTTAAGTTGTTTTTCATTACGAGTTAAAAAAAAA
>NW_019434292.1:0-1554 GCF_002814215.2 Seriola lalandi dorsalis
CAGCTGAAGGTATGGATTTCTGCAAGAAAGTGTCTTTTTTGACATATTTTTAAAATCTAATGTCAGTTACAGTTACAGGTCTATTATACACTGGTAACACATTTTGTACCCTCTGGGGTTCCTCGCGTCCAAAAAAGGACACACAAAGAAAAGGCTATAAAATCATCATATATCAATATTTTTTCTGCTTTTTTTTGTATACATCTCTTAAACCACTTCAGTTCTGCTCAAACCTATCAAATGTTTATTAGCTTTCAGGATTTTAACCTTTTAAATGCCAGTTTGAAGACATGTTGCCTCTTGTTTTATTAAAAAAAACAACACAGAATATGAGATATTTCCCACATAATACATGATGGAGGGATGTGACATAGTTTTATATCAGAGTCTTTTATATATAGACATTTCTCAAAACCAGAATATGATCAGGGTGACTTTTGAACACTGGAAATAAATCATGTACTCATCCCGGCAGTAGCCCCCGTGGCACTCAAAATTTCCCTGGAATTTTCTAGTTATACTTAAAGTCCAGGCTCAACATGTTTGTCAGTAAAGATGGTGGCTGTAATCACTCCTCCTGTCTGTGGCTGGCTCATCCCCTCCTACACCAGGACACAGCTTGGTATGAGGAAACAGTGAGCTTCCTACAAAAAGCGTAATTTACACACTGTGTCTCACTGTAACTGAAGCCTCAGTAACTAGCTGAACTTTGGAAAGTGTTTTTGCACAGAGCTGGGACCACGTCTGTGAAGTCACATTACGTCCTATGGCCAATCTGGATGGGTCTTTAAATGTACATATTGTGAGACATGTGAGTACTGTATTCAGACAGACTTGAGAAAAGGGGAAAGTGTAAAATTCACCCAGAGGAGTTAAAAATGTGAAGGGAGGTGAGGTATATCTATACAGTCAAATTACACATTTTGTTGATTTTTGCAGCAAACATAAACAATGATACTCTCTACAAATGTTCAACGCTTCATGATTTTCTTAGGCCTGAACTGACTCATAGGACTCATGAGGCAGGTGCATCGTCAGTAGGTATTATCAGCTCAACAACCACAGGCTCCTCTAGGAAACTGATTGAGGATCTGAGAATTAATCTAACTGATGCTACAGAGCAGAGGATGCTATTTAATTATTCCTGATTCTATAACATCTCCAAAAACCTGGAGGGTCAAACCAACTGGTAGCAACACCAGAGAAATAACACGGAAATGCAGAACGTTATTGGAAAAATGACACATTGCTGGTGTCATATGAAATTCAGATCTGATGTCCACATATCATTACTCAGTAAATGATGCCAGGTCCTCATGTTTCTTCAATATCATCATAACAAACAAAACAACAAACTAAAGCCTGTCTTATGATCTGTGAGCTATTTGGCTGTCTTTACAAACTAAATAAAATACATCAGTCTCCAGATCAGTCATGTGATGCCTCTGTATACCACAACCCCTCTGCCTCACTCAGTCATAGAGGCAAAGCAGAACCCCACATGACTGCAGAGCAGGTGCAGCGGTATTGTCCCATTCCTCTAACTCATCTGCT
>NW_019434293.1:0-1567 GCF_002814215.2 Seriola lalandi dorsalis
AACTTCTTTTATGATGATTAATGACAGTAGAAAAATAATCTGCAACATTACTGATTTATAAAACTTTCTTTTTGCCCTTTTATACATTTTCATAGTTGGATTTTTTGGTTCTTACCTCATTTGTTCTGTTCCCAGCGACTTTCTGCTCTTTCAGTTGCTGCGTGGAGAAAAACATCCAATTAGAGAGACACGTTTTCTTTTAACAAAAGGCTCCAGTTTCAGAAACATAACTGGACTTAGACTGGACTGTATCCCTCCGCCACTCAGACTAGTTTCAGATTACGTCCCTGTTTATCCAGAGTCAAATAAAATATCAAACATTTGTGTGAAATTTTGTAAGTCTTGAGTAATGGATAAAAAAATGTTCAGTGTGAGGTCACACTGACCTTGACCTTTGACCTTTGACCACCAAAATCTAATCCGTTCATCCTTAAGTCCAAGTGAACATTTGTGCCAAATTTGAAGGGATTCCCTTGAGGAGTTCTGGAGCTATTGCGTTCACAAGGCCAAAATCGTGTTATGTGAGGTCACCTTGACCTTTGACCTTTGACCACCAAAATCTAATCACAGTCACAGCACAAACAACTTTAATTAAATGAGTGTTTCCCTAAATAATCACAGGCATTGAAACGGAGCTCTTACCAGATGTCTGAACTCTGCTGCCAGGCTGCCGTTCGACTCCTCCATGTTCATGACTTTGGTGTTTGTTCCCAAGATGTTGAACTTCCGAAACCTGATCAATCAATCAATCAATCAGTCAGTCAGGACTCGTTAACGATGATTTATTCGACATTTATAGTGAGAAGAAGAACGTATATGGTTGTATTATTTCTGATTCAAGTGGAGGTAAACGGTTTTGACACGTACCCTTTCTTCTCTGTAACATCCCTGAGGAAAAGAAGCAGCTGTGAGATTTTATTCAACAACACGTTCAAGCAGGAAAATGAAGCCGTGTGAACATGAGAGCAGCTTACTTATCAAACACAGCCTTGACTTTCAGCTGGTAGTTAAACTCCTGCAGCTTCACCAGGAACCTGAACAAAGACAAAAGATATTCCACTCAAACAGGAAGTCACCGTTTCTTCAGTTTGGTGACATTTATGATAACTGACACTTTTTTCTGTTTTTTTTACAACAAAACAGGAAACAAAAATAAAACAGAAAACCTCCAGGTGGAGCGTCAGCGTCAGTGATTTCAAGATGAACAGATTAAAGATAAACAGCACGACGACTGCGACAGTGACATTTCCTAAGAATATATGATGTAAATCAGAGATATATTCTGCGGATAATTTTAAATGTAATTAAAAAAGACGCTGTGATGTGGATCGTGGTTTTGTGTCTCACCTCAGCTTCACGGTGAACTGGACGCCTGTTTTCAACACCAGGGGTCTCTGTGGGTGGGTGGGCATACAGGGCTGCCTCTCTACAACCAGAGAGCTACACACACACACACACACACACACACATTATTGCTTGGTACATTTTAATTCGAACCCTAACCTTACTACTAAGGTTTTTGCCTTAAGATCAAACACCGAATCGATAATCAATAACAAGGCGATCA
>NW_019434294.1:0-1612 GCF_002814215.2 Seriola lalandi dorsalis
TTTTTTTTTATATTGATAAGTATCTTGTACAGACACTCAAAAGATTAGTAATTGAATATCATTTTCACAACCCTAGGATGTTACTTTTCTTAATAAATTTGAGTTGATTCGTTCAATTCAGAAGTAAAGTCAACTAGAAAATCATTTTGCATGTCTTGTTTACAATTTCTGTATACTGTGGGGAAAGCTAACGGAAAGGAGCCCAAGACATGTTGGCTCTTTACGAAAAGCCACACCTCATTTAACCAAAACAGTTGATTTAAGAAGTTCCACTTACCCGTATTAGAGCTGAGATGAAGGTGTGTCACCTTAAATCACAGACCGTAGTCACAGTAGAAATCTGCATGGAGTCTGCTAGTTCTCCCTGCGTCTGTGTAGGGTTCCTCCAGTCTAAGATGAGCAGGTTAAAAGAAAACCTTAAACTGTGTTTACACTGTTTGCTAGGCCTATGACAGACTGGCAACACATCAGGGTGCAGCCAGCCTCTCACTCAGTGTATGCTGGTATAGGCTCCAGACCTTAAACAGGATCAGCAGGTACAGAAAATAGATGGGAGTTGGAAACAGATTAATTTTCAGATTGGTTTTCTGCCTTCATTTGCCCTAAAATACCATATGAAATACAGTGGCCTTTTTCATTTATTTCATCTCATTTACCTGAAAGACATTAAAAAATAGATTTAATGGTGAAAACTCCCACAGTCATGGTCCAAGATGATCTTTGGTTTGGGTTTTCATTTCAATTGCAAACCCAAAATAAAATTTTAATTTTCAAAGAGATTTCTATGAAAATACATAAAGCTACATTTAAAGATAAATTTAAAGTACTTTGCATGGATTAACACTGATTCAAACATAATCTTCATACAAACAGGTAATCCTAACCATATCAATCAAACAATTACTAATGTAGGTGTAAAGTGTAATGAGATGGAGGACTGGTGGTGCAGAAAATACTCCCTCACTCTTGATGGATCATAAGTGTTGTCCCACAATGCTCCTTAGCGGGTTAGTTTCAGGAATTCTGAGTCATATCAAGGAGAGTAATCCTGGTTTCTGAAAGAGGGATATTTCTCTGATCCTTATTCTGGTTCAATTAACTGGCTGAGACCTCTGTCTGGGATACCTCTCAGCAGGTACACAATTTCATAGGTGCAGCGTAAACCTAATGATATGGGATTTTTGGTATAGTCACCATATCATGTACTTCTCTAAAGAAAATGTAAAACAAAAAAAAGGTATTGTGAAACGGTCCCAGTGATCTGCCCCACTACTGAATGGTAGCAGGCAAGTTTTCAATGCCAGTGACTGTCATCCCATCCAGTAGTGCCTGCCAGTGACAAGCAAAATCCTGATGTGTTGGACCAGATCAGGAAACATGGACCTGAGCGCAGCCCTGTCATTCTCTTAAGAAAGGAGGAAGAAAATTGCTCACTTGTTGGGTAACAGAAACAGTCACTCCACTCAATAAACCAGTACTAATTGAAAATGTACTTCTTTGCAAAATACTTCTTGAAATAGATGTAGTCTGTCCAGCAGAGCTAAACCAGGTAAGTTCACAGTTATTATCTTTCACTGTCATAAGATTGACTGTGTTATTCCCTTTAAAGGAA
>NW_019434295.1:0-1251 GCF_002814215.2 Seriola lalandi dorsalis
CACACACACACACTGCACTCTCAGATCAGTGGGGGTGGTTGACACACATATCTATGATACAGGCGCACACGTGTAAACACTAACTCACGCACACACCGATGCTGTAAACCCCCCGTATGTCTGAACACAGAAACAACAAGACGCGCTGTCCCCTGGGTAATGAAGGAGCACTGTGAGACCGCGGTTGCTGTAAAACCCAATTAGTGTGTGTGGTTTTATCAGTTCTCTCAGTTAGGGCTACACATACAGATAACAGCTTCCATAAGATGGTGATTTGCCTGTCTGGTGGTCTGCCCCCTGCTGGACTCACACAGCCAAGCAGGTACATGTGGAGCATGGGAGGATAGATTACTGTGATCAGGTATTCTGTGTTAATGTGTCAGTCTTCATCAAGATAAATGAGTGTAAAATCACTGTGTGTTTGGCAAAGGCTAATTCATATGGCAATACATAAAAACAGAGGCAAAGCTTTCCCCCAATAATCGACGACCCACTACACAACAAGAACCATATGTTGTATGTGTGGAACTCTCAACAAACATAATCCCGCAGTGAGATCTCAGGTGATGTAAGAAAATCACCTCTGTCTGTATCACACGTAATTAAATAAAGATCACGGCCGCTTCCCCGTCTCCGCTCAGCACGTCTCAGAGCTGGATTTCTTGCCTTCAAATGACTGTAGCTGAAGAATGAAGCGGTGGCTGACAGCGTCACAACACCAGCCTTATCTTTGTCTTCAAACACCTCCATCTCCCACAGCCACATAAAAGAGCAGAACAGAGAGGTGGCAATCGCAGCCGCCGTGCTGTGCAACCCTCTGCTCCACCGCAGCCGTCAAATGAGCTACTTCTGTATTCATGTGCCGCATCACTCAGGGCTCTTTGATGGCACAGATCACTGTCAAGATGCCGAGGCTCTCACCGAACACACTGTATGGCTGGGAAGTGTAAAAACGTAGGATTCTGTATTCGGTGGGAATGCACAAAAAGAAAAGCTTGTGTGCACGTGTGCCCTGTATGAACGTGTCTGTGAGGTCTAAATCAGTGTCACTGTGTGACACTGATTTAGACAATTTGATTAGCATTGATCAGCTAATCATTTTCAATTTGCATTAGCATTATTGAATATTAAATGTCATTTAAATGACTTTTCTTCCAATATTATTGACTAGACCGACACCGACGCCCCTGCTCAATAAGAGTCAAGAACTAAGTAGCAATCCAGTCAAGAGACAGAGAATGAGACAGAGAG
>NW_019434296.1:0-1547 GCF_002814215.2 Seriola lalandi dorsalis
TCCATTACCAATGTAAATAATATTTATAAGCAGTGCAAACAAACGTCGATTTGCACTTTTACCTGCATCTGGTCCGAGCTGATGTGGAACTTGCTGAGGATGTTGCTGAGGAAGTTCTGGACCTCATACCAGGGGTAGATACTGTTGGAGCCATCCAGCACGATCACGATGTCCATGTATGTGGAGCACCCTACCACATGTGGTAGTTCAAAAGTATTTGGTTAGCTAAGACAGGCCAGTGCAGCACGTTTCTCTGCCTCAGTGTGTGTGTGCGTGTGTGCGTGTGTGTGTGTGTGTGTGTGTGTGTGTGTGAGAGCAAATGTGTGGTTACTTTGCGCTGTTGGAGCGATGGTCTCCCGTGGTTCTAGGTCATCGCTCACAGAGGCACAGATACCAGTGCTGAACATAGACGTACCACACTCCTGAGACCACAGCGGGGCACATGCCTGCCAAACCACAGGCACACACACATACATACACACACACACAAAGGGACACACACAACAGCATCTGTTTTACAGGTGAAGCAATTTCGGGAGCATTTACAGTCAATTTGAGCAGTTTACATTTCTAATTATTTCTGTTCCGCTCTCGAGACGTGTAGGTGGTTATTTGGTTGTTATCAAAGGGTTTAAACACGTAGACATATGTCACCGGGTGACCCAAGTTTAAGCACATAAAAAACACAAAATGAGGATAGACATGGAAAAAAAGAAAACAAGTCATAAGAAGGAATAAGTCATGGAAAAACTACAATAGTGTGGTTTAGGTCACAGAAAAATGAGGGAGAGGCAGAGAGACTATTGTTGACATGTTGGCAGTCACTGTTGTCATGAGTGGTTTAACAGAGCTGGAACACCAGACCGGTAGAGCAATTTAAATCTGATTGTGCTAAATGTAAGGGGGTGAGTGTGGGGTGGGGGGAGGTATCACATTTCAAATATTTCTGTCTTCAAAGCATGCCGTTTATTTGGCTTTCATACTAAGAGGGAAGAATATGGGGAGCGTGTGGATAGAGGAGATAAAAGAGAAACTCATGCATTCAGCCGAGAGACAAAGGAGGTAGACCAAAAGTGGGGTGAAATGGGGTAGAATGAGAGAAAGAGAAACATCCTGGTTTTGCTTGCCCTGTCATTATGGACGGGTTTCTCCTCAGGAACACAGACAGGCAGGGAGGAAAGGATGGAGAGAGGGATGAGAGAAAAAGAGGAAGATGGAGAAAAGCGAGAGAGGTGCTATGGCTTTTGGTAGGTCTGTCATTAACAAAGGGCCGGAGACGCATTCCGATCCTGTTATAGACCTGACCGCTGGGGTTAAGAAACACACACGCACACACACATTAAAGTGGGTTATGCTGGCTAGCATTCATGAACTGTGCACGACTGCACACCCGAAGCAGCAGTATAAACCTGGCAGACACTAAAACACGCCAGCACGATTGCCTAACTCACATATATACAGTATGTGCACACATACTGAAAGAGTAACTAACATGCACACACACATACTGCGCGCACGCACACACACACACACACACACACACACAC
>NW_019434297.1:0-1423 GCF_002814215.2 Seriola lalandi dorsalis
TCTTACACTCTAATGTTACTAGCAACAGGTCGCCCACATGGGGGTCTGTGTTGTCTAATGAGACACACAGAGCTTCAATGTGTGAGCAGAGGAGGATACTAGAGCTGGAAGTCAAGAATATTTTCATTATTGATGAGACTTATCATTGTTTTTTTGATTGAGCAGAAAATATCAGATATATATATATATATATATATATATCAATATAAATCAGAATAGAGTAAAATATGACCAACACAATTTGCCAAAGCCCACATTTACATATTGAAATAACTTGTTTTGTTTTACTAATAGTCTGAAACACAATATACTTATTTAAATATCATAGACAACTAAGAAAACCAACAAATATTCTGGAAATTATGAATTTTTAGCACCACAGACCCAAACCCAACTGTAACTGATTTATCCTCATAGCTTTGATATTACTCATCCATCTCAATGTTGTCCAGCTGGAAAAATAACTCAGGAACAACAGTGGGTGTGTCGTCATTTGTAGTAACACAAAAAAGACTGGAAATAAACAAATGGTCGTGATCTTCAGTCTATCATCTTTAACAGTGCAAATAAACTTCAGTAGCTATTTGGCAACTGTAACTTTAACTTTAACTCGAGATGTGCTGCTGTTTTGTTTCAAGCTTGTTTCTCATTTCCTGATTTCTATCCAAGCACACATTTGAATACTCAATCATTCACTCACTTCACTTTCATTTCATCATTTCCAGCTGACTAAGATATCACCCATAATCCAAATATCCTTCAGAGCTGAGATTACAAAGCACTTACGCAGCAGATGTTTACTCACCAGAGATAAAACTGTTGGTATCCCTCTGTCTACTGAAATCGTCTGGCTTTCCTTTCCACCATTTTCCTTCCTAGTCAGAAGAGGGGCCGCCCCCTTCATGCCAAATAAGGGAGCAAACACAAGGAAGTGACTCATGCATGCCCTGTGCTGATTGGATGAGGGGAGCTCTTCCAGCTGCACTCCAGCTCCAACCACAGGCTGCAACACAGCTACTGAATGACAGGGTAGCCTTTTCATTGTGTTGTTGTAATTGTAGGTCCCCACGCCTTCCACACCAGTATCGGTGACCAAATACCACAGATCATGATCAGGAATCAGTAGTGAAAGAGAATGTCAGAATGTAGTATCAGGAAACACAATCTTTATATCTGAGCATCACTGGCAATGCAGTGAGTTCATTTAATTTCCAATTAGAATTGATAAATAGTAAAGACTGTTACATTTGATAAAGTCTTTAAGCGGCTACACTCACAGAGCGCACAGATGTAAAGGATGAAGATATATTTTATCACTTATGTCAGCTGGTATCAAGACAAGCAGATTTGGTTTAGTTTACCAGCATTTTAAAATACAGTGGAGATAAATTTAGTTTGCTGTGCTCACAGCATTAAAAATTAA
>NW_019434298.1:0-1694 GCF_002814215.2 Seriola lalandi dorsalis
GAGTTGCTCAAGAACACTTCAGTAGGGCAAATGTAAGCTGCTGGCTTGTAATTATCGCAACACCTGACAGAGCATGGAAACTCGCATCTGTCAGCCTATTAGGTAACACTAAATAAATTGGTTTACCGGTGCGTTATGTCAGCTTCAGTGTACACAGTAAAGGGTTTCCTTGCTATATTAAGTAAAGATTCTCTTTACGCACAACAGAAAGACACAAAAAGCTGCCCGTCATCAAAGCTTCCAACTGCAACACTTTCCATTGTCACAACTCTTTCCATGACTATTAAACAGAGCAGCCAAGCATTTGTCCTCGCAAATGGATGATGTAGAGAAGAGGGGAAGAGGGAAATACAGGCTGTCGAAGAAAAATACATTAAAAAAACACATATATATATATATACATACATACATGAAACCTAAATGTCAGACTGCAGCAGTAAAAACTTAATTTCAGTGGAATGCTCCAAGGAGAAGAGCATTCATGCAGACCTTATAAAAATCTATAGTATAATAACTTGCATACTGTGATGATTTTACGTGATCAATGGTGTACCATGGGTTTACAATAACGTTAAAGATGAAATGTACTCTGAATAATAATTAGTAATAATAAGTAAGTAATTTGAATAGAATTATGTCACCTATTGGTATTTCAGTCATAACCATTATTAACCATGGTAATCCAGGTAACTATTGTTTCACATAACATCTGCCTCTCTACCGGGAGAGAGATAATGACTGAAGAGGGTCAGTGTGAAAATCAGAGACACGGAGTCAGATAGTTAGACAGTGAGTGTGTTCAATGTGTAAACACAGTTATGACTGGAAGAAAGATTACATGTTCCCTTTTTTGACGTATAGCAGACCAGAGAAAGATATATATTCAGGCCAGTACAGTATATTATGTGTTGCTTTAAAACCATGAAATAAAAATCATCCAAGAAACTCTAAAAACTAAATAATAGCTGTTGTTTAATAGAGTAATCACTCTTCTGGTCCACTAAAACCTCTGGGGTGTCATTTGTTTTTTTGAGTGGAGATTTCCTGGCTGCAGTAGGCTAGAAAATTACTTTGCCCCAAAAAAGGAATGTGCAAGATGTCTCCAAAAGTGTGTGTACATGGATTTGTGTGTCCGTGCCTAATATGTCAAGGTGCACCTCAGCGAACGCATGAGTCAGACGTGTAAGTCAACACATTCCCTTGTTGACCATTTCACCCATCAGTGAGAGGACTCTAATTTCTAAATGGTTCCTGCATGAAATGAGATGCAAACACATTTGCCAGGTGTATTCAAATGACTCATAATGTGTGTATTTGCCTAGTGGCAAGACAGAAAGTGGGATACTGTGTATGGGTGAGTGCATGTGTGCCACTTTGCCTGTGTGTTACGGAGAACCAACACGACGCCTGTTTACCAATGCATGAGGTCAGAACCCAGAGAGAGCGATCATCAGGCTCCTTACTTCAGAGCGCCGCCATCTCATCTCCACTGGCCACTCGCTCTGCTTTCTTCCCCTTCTTTTTCTCTCTCACCTCTGTTGTAAAGCACACACCTTTCACAGCCATGGAAAACTTGACAAAATTGGCTCTTACAAAAACATGATGCTTTTTTTCTTAATGAACAGTCAAACTGCCAACTGTGAAAACACCAAGAGATTTCAAGTCAAAATGAAGAATGTGCTCACTTTGTTATT
>NW_019434299.1:0-1486 GCF_002814215.2 Seriola lalandi dorsalis
TTGAACTTATTGTCCATAAAAAACTTGAATATAAAGAGACATACAGATTTTACAAACTGGCTTCAACCCTTCTTTCGGTATCAGATGTGAATATTGTCCAAAAGCTCATATATCACTCAGTTTTACTTCATTTACTGCATTTCTATTGTTTGAGTCTCTGCTCGTCACCACAGGCTGAATGACTAGCCCTTCCATACGTCACAATGAGACGTGAGATGATTGTGGTGTTTACCTTGGACTCAGAGAGCAGGAGGGGTTATGAATGCTTCAAGTGACCACGGGGTGTGAAGGTGCCGTGTACGTCTCGTTCAACAATATATTGTGAGCTGTAAAAAGAAACATGGTGATGTGACTCTGAAGGCATGAGTGTCTGTAGCCTTGGAGCTTTTCACTCTCTCTCCATGAGTCTTTCTTCTTCTACATGTATTTCTCTATCTTCAGTATACCTCTGAATTATTCTCTCTCTACAGTAGCTTCCTCTGTCACTGCCCTTTTCTGAAAGCTCCCATGGATCTTTTATTTTTCTGCCACTTTATTGATGATAGAACGAAACAAATGCTCTGTGGATTCATATGCTAGTGAAACTGTAAAACTTTACATTTTCTGTTATGCCCTGGATCTTACAAATAAATCCTATGATATGAAAACATCTCCTGCCTTGTTTTAGTTTTGTGTTTGAATGCGACGACAGCTCCAGATCTGTTGTCTGCTGGATTGTTGGTGTCAGCTACATCCAGTGTGGGGGCCCATAGAGCAGCACAAACTACACCTCAATGTGGAGGAGCATCCACCTACCACCACACTGCAGTAGAAGTATTAAGAGAGTAATATCTGCTTTTTACAGTTGTATTTATTCTTACATATCAAGTAATTTTATAAATGCTTCCTTTGTTCAGATTGTTTTGGAAAGCTTATTTGATTTTGTCCTGAAAAGTCTTATATATAGGTCTTATTATAGGCGTTATTATATAGTTTACCTTTGGCAGGTTTACAAGTTGTAAACATTTCTTCATTAATAGTTAATAAAATATTCATCAATGCTTTATAGAGAAGCTCCAAACAACTTTTGAATTGCCAGGTTGTGTGATCTCTCTTGCTAGTAAAATCACTAATAAGGAATAAGGAAACAGCCAAATGTAATGAATCATTTGTAACTAAAAATGTTTATAAATCATTTATAAAGACATTTCTACAATAATCCAAGTCTGCAGTTGTAAATGTTAAAAGCAAAATGATAGCTACCACTATCATTTACGGTGTCTCATACCAGTATGTTAATCATGGAGCTAGCGCGCTAGATAGCATAACTCTCCATAAATCAATTGTTATTCTTACATTTCTGTTTGCGTCACAATTTAACAAACTAGATACAGTGTGTTTATTAATGAGCTTCAAAGATGTTGACTAGCTGTGTTTTTTTTTTACCTTGGAGAGTGTCAGGCTAGCTAGCATTAATGCTAAGCTAGACTAATCACTGACCAGCTCT
>NW_019434300.1:0-1527 GCF_002814215.2 Seriola lalandi dorsalis
AAGGTACTGACAAACTCACCTGGAAGGTGTAGGACCAGCAGCTAGGTTTATCGTACAACATCTGCAGCAGGTTCCCTCCACTCTTCTGAGAGGAACTCAGCTCCTGGAGACATGCAGGCAAATCAGCACTTTATTCTGAAAGGACAGGAAGTATTCCGATGCCACTGTGTGACATCATCACTGCAGGTGTGTTTTATTCACCTTGTAAATGTCGTCGCTGTCATTCTGGACGTTACACCATTTTCCAATAGGTTCAGGAATCACTTCCCAGTCCTCCGACGCCCCCTGGAGGAGACGCACAAACGTAGACTTCCCTGCAGCTGAGAGACAGACAGTTGAGACAGACAGACAGACAGACAGAGAGAGAGAGAGACAGAGAGACAGACAGGTGAGACAGACAGAGAGACAGAGACATAAGGACAGAGAGACAGACAGGTGAGAGGCTGGATCTGTAAGAATTTCCTTTTGAACCAACAGAGACACAAACACAAACATTTTTTATAGACAAACAAACTAATAACCAATAATCATTAATCATAAAACTCTTCTCATTCTTAACTGAAGATCTTTGGGTTTTGGACAAAAACCAAATATTTGACAGCGTCACAACTCAGATACATTTTACTTAATGAGTCATTAGTTAACTGACAAATAGGATTTATTTTCCAGATTGTTTGGTCTATAAAACGTCAGATTACAGCAGAAATATCAGAGATTGTCAACAGATGTTATTTACTCGTTGTTTACAGTCAGAAAAAAACAAAACCAGAAACTCAACCATATGTAACATTTAGACCTTTTCCTTTAAAAATGACTGAATCTAATCAGAGGGTTGATGGATCAATAGTCACTGATGTGTGTTTACTTTAAACTGGAGGATCTTTAAACTGACATCTGGAAAGTTTACTGCCCTGCATGGAGCTACAAACTTCACCAATTATTGATTATTAAATGTCAAATTCTGATTAGGCTATTGATTATCTCGTCTTTGGTGTTTCATTTGGCGCCAATCAGCTCCACAAAGGCAGGTCGGATTTAAAATCAAACTGAGATAAGAAATACAAACTGTCCTTTTTGTCCTGAACCTCTGAGTTCTCCAACGGATTTAAACCCCCTCCGATGTTTAACCTCCCCGCCGGTAGAGAAGTCACCGCTGATCCGTCCGGTTAGAACCAGAACTCACCAATGTTTCCCTCGATGGAGATCTTCTTCTGTCTGCGTGAGCAGCTGCCGCTCAGCAACGGACCGGCACGGAATCGCCTCTTCAGTGGTGTCGCCATTAAATCAGTCTAATAACAGTTATTGATCTATACTTACAGATCTTTATTTGTTCTCCGCAAGGAGGGAAACCGCCTGACAGACCGCGAGATTCTTCTTCAGTTAAATCCCGCGCGCGAATAGAGTTCCTTTTCCGGGGGCGGGACTAAACGGGAGTAGAGCTATTTTATTACAACGCAGATGAGAGGATGTCTCACTCTGCTCCAGTTTCTGAAATTAAAATAAAGATCTCTCACTCTTTCGTTGTTT
>NW_019434301.1:0-1659 GCF_002814215.2 Seriola lalandi dorsalis
GCGTTTTCTCACGACTTAAATATTAAAAATCTGTGAAATCTCTCATTATGTCTGTACTCACAGACATTTTTTTTTAAATCCTCCAGTCTGAGTTTGTACATGACTGTTCACACACCCAGAGGCCAACATCATGTCTAACAGTCAAACCCAAAAAGCAAGTGGAACATGTCCTTTGTAAACAGACAATGTATCACATATTAACTCAGTGAAAACAATTTGAACTTTAAAGTAACTAAATCACCCTTGAAACAGCATTACAAAGGTGTTGGATAAACTAAAGCTAAGAAGACTCCAACACTAAACACACTAAACACTTAAAAGACTTTTCTTTTTTTTCTTTTTGTTTAAATCATGGTGATCAAGGGTTCACTACACAACTCGTACATGAGGTCTATTCATGCCTGTTTTATTCCATTCAGAGAGAGCTGTGCGACAAAGCATTAAATTGCATGCAAATTAAATGAAATAATTGCATGAGCATGTAGGTCTTCTCCTAAATTAGTGCTGTCCGGTGTGAACAAAGTAAGGAACATTAATGCAAACGTCAACTCTGTATGAAAGCCAAAATGCAGCAGATAGAAAAGAAAAGGGCTTTAGATTCATGTAGAAGCTGCTTCAACTAATTCAACTTGTTTTTGGCTAAAATAAGATCAAACATGTCTGAAAACTGTCTGTAACACCCCCGACCTCAGATTAATGGACTTCTGCAAACCTTAAACCTCTTATCGCTGAGGATCCTCGTTCTCTTCGCTCCTGCCTCGAGCTAACACGCTGTTCTACACAGCATCAAACAATCTCATTATCACAGTGGACATTCAAACTGAAAAACAGGAGGGGAATAAAGAAGGTACTGTTGCACCCCCTGAAAACACTTGCTGAGTTACTAACATTCGTTTCCCTGCTGTATCAGCTTGCTTGTTAAAAGATGGCACCACCTTCCCCCTCTTTCCCTGACCCTCATTAAAACAGTC
Source organism: Seriola lalandi dorsalis (assembly GCF_002814215.2). Classification (NCBI taxonomy): domain Eukaryota; kingdom Metazoa; phylum Chordata; class Actinopteri; order Carangiformes; family Carangidae; genus Seriola; species Seriola lalandi. The sequence goes on from NW_019434301.1 coordinate 972, forward strand.
CCACAGATAATGGTGATAATACAGAAGAGGACATTTAAGAAAGAGGGAAATAAAAGGTGCAGCCACAAGCTGAAAGAGTTTGATCCTCTATGAGAGAAGGGTTTATTTAACTTAATAGTATTATTAACATAACTATTATTCAGAACGGCCCAGTAGAAGTGTTCTCCATCCTGAACAACCATACAGGTGCCTCTCATACGACCCATAGGAGTGTTACCTGTAATAGTGCTCCTATGGCGGCAGGCGTACCACGCGTACCTCGGTTGTCAGGTTACAATAATATACACATGGACTGTACCGACAGCGGTGTACCCACCTTCATCACCAGGGTTACTATAATAACGGTCATGGCTTGGTTAGGTTTAGGAAAAGATCATGATTCGGGTTAAAATAATTACTTCCTCAACATTACATGATCTTTGTTGTCATGGTTACATATGTCTCATATTCATCCATCCACTACAACCTCCCCCTGACGTGGACTTCGTCTCTCTTTATACTACGTCACCGCACTTTTCCCTTTGCTCCTGTCATCATTACTACGACCACTAGATGTCGCCTAGCAACAGAACTTGACTGCGGGTCAAAATAAGCTGCTGCACAGACGAGTAAGGGGCTCCTTTTTTTTTCTTTTTACAGGACAATATAGCAGTTGGTTGAGGTGGAGTCACTTGTTGGGTTTGTGATA
>NW_019434302.1:0-1365 GCF_002814215.2 Seriola lalandi dorsalis
AACCTAGAGAGATTTAGACGTGGTGGTTCGATGAGGAGAATCCATCTCGTCTATGACTGCAGGACGAAAAACTGCAGTTTAAAGATAGATTAGAAAATGTGAGCATCTGTCCATCTATGACCAGTATCCATAAAAGCTTCTGGACATTACTAATAATAAAAAACACAAACACACACACACACACACACACACACACACACACGTACGTCCACTGCATTAAAAAAAAACAAAAAAAAACAAAACATACAAATGTTGCTTTTCTATTAGCAGCTGCAGCAATTTATACATCCACCCTCAAACTAATACATGGAGCCCAAACCAGCCTTTTATTAACCAGAATAATAGTGTAAGGATATAAACATATACAACTATTTTAATGATACCTCACACTATAAAATATGACTGACCCCAGGATGACATGATACATCCTCTGAGGAGCAGGAATGGGCTGCCACGTTACATTTCACGGTAATCTGGCCGTTCGGTTTTTGATGTTTATTGTTGACAAACTGTTTATGAAATTTTGACCTGATGGTGGCGCTAGAGGAAAAGTTTAGGTGTTTTGTTAGAATCACAGGGAGCATGAACAGCCAGTTGTTGTTTTCTGATATTTTGTGCATAAGGTTTGGAATTCAAAAATCTGGCTGAGTGTCCAAAATGAGAGTTGTTTTCTCCTTAGTCTGAGCATGAAAGGTTTGAGGTTCAATTTATCTATTTGAACTTTTCTGTTAAGGTTGTTGTCTTGTTCATTCTGTGTCTTTTCCTTCAGCATTGTGGTTTGTTTGGTAACTCAACACACTCACCACCACTATCTGTGATCTCCTCCTCCTTGTTTCCAGCTAAGTACTTTCTCTGGGTTTTAATGGGTTACGATTTTTTTGTTTCACTGCAATGTTAGAATTGTCCTTAAAAGGGTTTCCTGTACAGCTGTGTGCACAAGTTAATACTGTTACTCTTTTATTTCACAAACTTAAAAATACAAAAATAAAACAGTAATTGTGGCATGTTCAAAAGTTAAAGAATTTTAAATTAGTTCTTAGTACCATCAAACCCCATCCCCTACATTCTCCACCTTTCAGCATATTCCCCGTCCACACCGGTGTCTTGGGGTACGTCCACGCTACTTCATTTTCATTTTAAAACACATCTCCACACTGCTGGCCCTGTTTTAGTTTAAAATCTCTGGGGTTGCGTTTTAGTCTGGACGGACAAAAACAGAGACACTTTTGGAAACGATGGTGTAGACGCCCATGGTCACTCCCTGATTGGCTCTCATCAGCCTCAGCTACCAGTGTTGAATACAATATGATAATGTTGTAACATTTAAAGTGTTACTGACCTTGTTTTTTTTTGCTAGCAGCTGTT
>NW_019434303.1:0-1628 GCF_002814215.2 Seriola lalandi dorsalis
ATAAATTTGTAATCTTGGGGGAAATCCTTTTCTCAGTCCATCTTTTTTTGTCATCTGTATCATTAAGGGATCTGTGGACTAACCGGTTTTACTGGGGTATTAAAGGCGGTCAGTGGCACCTAAATTTTCAGTCAAATCTGGCCCTTGCCACAGCCCAGCCACGTGTGCATGGTGCATATTCTTAAACTAATGTGCTATTTATTTTGCCAAAATCAAATGACAATACAGAAAACCTGGGGAAGTTGGTTTACTGGGTTTCTATAATGTTACCATACATGGTCTGCAGTGTGCATGGTTGCCTTTTTACCCTACCCTTTATACCTTTATGTTTTCTGGCAGCGGCTACAGTCCCTTCTGTGTACACCGATAGAAAACAACCATCCACTGGTCAAACTACAAATGCTACCAAACAGTGCATTACATATGTATTAACATTACCATTACAATTAGTGAACAATGTTGATGGACAACTGCAGTTCAGCAATTTATTAGATATTTCAAAACCATATTTCAGATTTTTTTACCGTAAATTTTTAGGAAGGCTATAGAAGTTAATACGCTTCCCTCAATTATGTACCAGGTTTTAATTACTTTGAGATATAAACCAAATAAAGATCAATTACTGCCTCGATAATCAGAGGTTCATAGCCTTGGCTGAAAATGATGCAAAAATATTGGTTCACATCCTATGCACAGAGACTAAAGTTATATGTAGACATAATTATAGATGTCTGTCAGTCTGGTTTTATGCAAGAAGGACACATGATGATGGTCATGGACTTTCGGAGGTCTAGGCCCACCCTTCAGACAGTAAACACTCGAGGGAAGGACATTGAGGTGGTGCAAACTTATAAATTCCTAGGTGTACACCTGGACAGTAAACTGGACTGGTCCCTGAACACGGATACCATCTACCGGAAGGGGCAGAGCTGGTTCGTTTTCCTCAGGAAGCTCAGGTCCTTTGACGTCTGCAGTGAAATGCTGCACATTTTTTATCAGTCAGTGGTGGCCAGTGTACTCTTTTATGCTGCAGTCTGCTGGGGCAGCAGCATGTCAGACATGAACACAAAGCGACTGGATAAGCTTGTCAGAAATACTGGGTCTGTGCTTGGCAGGAGTATGGACTCACTCAGGACTGTTGTGGAGAGACGCATGCAATGTGCTTGTTTCTCATGGTCTGAGAGTCCTTTAGGTGCCTTCTGGCAAACTCCAAGCGGGCTGTGATGTGCCTAGTAGAGGCTTCCGTCTGGCCACTCTACCATAAAGGCTTGATTGGTGGAGTGCTGCAGAGATGGTTGTCCTTCTGGAAGGTTCTCCCATCTCCACAGAGGAACGCTGGAGCTCTGTCAGAGTGACCATTGGGTTCTTGGTCACCTTCCTGACCAAGGCCCTTCTCCCCCGATCGCTCAGTTTGGCTGGGCGGCCAGCTCTAGGAAAGTCCTGGTGGTTCCAAACTTCTTCCATTTATGAATGATGGAGACCACTGTACCATCAATACTACAGAAATTTTTTTGTACCCTTCCCCAGATCTGTTCCTCGATACAATCCTGTCTCGGAGGTCTACAGACAATTCCTTTGACTTCACAGCTTGGTTTCTGCTCTGACATGCACTGTCAACAGTGGGACCT
>NW_019434304.1:0-1361 GCF_002814215.2 Seriola lalandi dorsalis
ACTGGAGCACTTAGGGGTTAAGTGCTTTCGTAGTGTTTGGCAGAGTGAGTGAGTGAGTGAGTGAGTGAGTGAGAGGCATTATTTATTCAGTTTCCACCTTCACAACTTTACAGCTTCTCTAAGGCAACGGTCCTGATACATAAAAACAATGTTCTCTTGGTTAAATACCGTCTGTCATTTTGTGAGAGCAAGGCGTGCCATTTCCAGGTGAAGCTTGAATTTATTCAAAACATGCTTCACGCTGCTTCTTCGAGAACAGCGTGTCAGTCTATAGGTTGGCTGGGAAAAAAAAATCTATCTATTCGAGGAAGTCAGAGAAAGGAAGCTAACATGCTTCTATTGCTCTCCTCCTGCGTCCTTACCAGGTCATTTATGTGCACATCGAATTTGCCAGTGCTATCAAAGATCATTAAAGTAGAATCAGGTGCTAAGAATCAAAACACATCAAATGCGCCATAGAAATAGGGAACATAGAGTAGGTTTCAAAACAAAAAGTGCTTATAAAAACAGCTTCATGTGTGGTCAGAAACTCTCATATAGCCTCTCCAAATGTAACATACTGAAACAATTTGATTTACTATTTCATGTATTTCCACCATTGTTATGTTCTGATAAATTAAATCCACAGTTACCAGAAGTGATGACCTTGATCTTTTGTGGTAACTTCCCTCAATATGCTTGTCCACATTTAATTTACCCCAAAGGACATCTGTGGTCCCTCTGGCATCAAGATGTTTATTTGAAACATGTAGCAGCTTGACATGAAGATGAGACTTGTGCATAATGGTGTAGGATATCATTAAAAAAAAATTTTTTTTAAATCAAACATCAGACTGTGCTAATGGTCTACATCCATCAGCCCTGAATCTCTCTCAGGAAGTACGTAAGCAGTGTCAGCAGAGCCAGTTAGAGGAAGGAAAAACTGAGGAGTGCAGCAGTAACCTTATTTTACAATGAATCACTGATCGAGGGGGTTATTTTCAATTACCCTAAATTTCCTTCTGGATAGTCAAACACTGACACTGCAGTCCTGTTCTTCCCGGATCTGGGCCCCAAGGGAAAACTTATCAACTCCCCTAACCGATCACATATGAGAGGAGTGTAGCACGAGCAGTGAACAGCAGCATTGTAAGGCACCATATTATTGTAGTCTATGTGCATTATAATCAGTGCAGAAATTTTGCACCACCACAAGCTGAAAATGATCATTTGGTTGAGTCACTATTTTTTTTGGATCTTGTATCATTGTGAGCAAGTTAGCATGCTGATGTTAGCATTTACTGCACTGCCATGTCTAAGTAGCTCACAGAGCTGTGAGCATGGCTGTAGATTAAACCAGTGGTTCCTAATGTTTGTGACAT
>NW_019434305.1:0-1957 GCF_002814215.2 Seriola lalandi dorsalis
GGATTCTTAATTAAATTAGTAGCCAGAGTGGGTGGGTTGGGGGGTGGGGGGGCGGCTTCCAAAAGTTCTTTGAGGCTGAATCCTGTTTAGGTTTCTGAGAATGACTTTATTTAATTAAAGGTTCTCTGATCTGATAGGATCGTTTGAACTTACTTGATATTCAGTATGCAAGCATGTCTGAAATTTCACGCTGTTAATTTAGCCACTGTAGAAAAAGCCACTCAGTGATAGTTAATCCTGCTGCATGGAGTTCATGCAATGAACTTAAGTTGAGCAACCTGTGCATCTGGCTTTTGTTAAAGTTTGACTGAAAAAAAAATACTGAGCAGGTACCCTGGAATATTTTCTGTGCTCTAAAATAACATAGTTTGTTAAATTTTTTCTAACAGCCTGGAGACGATGAAAACTACAGACGTCATTCTAAGGCTAAAAAAGGGCAAAGACAGTTTAAAAGGTACTATACAGATGTAGTTTATTCAGCTGACACCAACTTATTTCACAGATGTTTGATAAAAACAAATTTATTTCTTATATTCACTGTGATGGATTATCTATCTCAAGATCATTCCAAGTCTGTTCAAGCTAATTTTTATACCATGCTGACACTCGTTGAAACCAAAGGCTGGCTGCATTATACAAAATAAATCTTCCCTCGTTCAGTCAACAGCAAGAAATATAGCTTAACTCACAGCAGCTGGGCAGAGGGGGTCCAATGAAACCACCTGGACCGGTGATTCTCCTTTCAGTGTGAAACCCAGGTCTCTGTCTTCTGGGCGGAGTTGTATTGTCCGCGGGGCAGTCCACCGCTGCTTGGCTGAGAACACTGACAGAGGGCCCTGAGTGGAGACAGTGAGGGGACACAGTGGTTAATAGGGCTACAAGAGGGTAATATCCTGTAGAGTTCAAAGATTTTAGTGTATGCCTGGGGGAAGACTGAAATCCAGCATAATAATCCCCTCCTGTGTCCTTACAGGCTTGTTAAACATGACTGACGTCCACATATGTGACCTGTTACTACAGTAGTACATATACCTCATAACAAGCACTGTGGTCAGGGACAGACTCTTCAAGTTACATGACCATGGACCATTTTTTAATGACTACTCTCTCACACCTAACCCTCTGGTTTAACAAGTTTCTGTAATTAGTGAGTGTTTGTTTTGTTTGTTTGTTTTGCCCTCTCATCAGGCGAGTCACTTTTTCATTTGAAAGGACACACAGGCCGTAGTATACCATAGCAACCCATATAAAAAACAGTCCCAACATACTGTATGTGTTACTATGTTGGGCTGTAGATACACAGTAGCCATATTGTATAAAATAATAGCTGAACAACACCACCAAAACAAATGACAACTATTTGTTGTTAAGGATTAATCTGGCAATTGGTTTTGCATTTATAGAATATAAAATGACAAAAATGGTTGAATCATCAAGAAATGCTTAAACCAGAAGTGATGTCTTAAATTTGCTTATTTTATCTCGCTAAAAGTTAAAGTTACAGTTATTATCAATTAAAGTTATTTAAAATGCATATATAAAATGTTTGATATTTGTACCTGTAAAATGACTTGAACTGAGTTAACAATTTATTTTCTAATAATACTGACTGCACTCTGCACTAGACAGAACTGATCACAAACATGTCCTACTTTCCCATTTAGACTGCTGAGGCCTCCTCTGCTATCTTGCATTAATACACTTATCTGCTGAGAAAATCTGTCCTGCAGTAAATCCTGACAATCAATCCTATGTAACACCACGATGAGGCCTGTAGCTCGTGCTCCTTTAATTATGACCATAGAGATTTTATGGAGAGATAGTACTGGATTTATCTTTTCAGTCTCTCATTGCTCTGCAGATCTCAGTGGATTACAGTTTACATCACATTACAGTCTTGTTGCTGAGACTGTTAATGAAGATCAAGGTGGAATTTTACAGCAGGAACCAGAGAGGT
>NW_019434306.1:0-1964 GCF_002814215.2 Seriola lalandi dorsalis
GTGTGTGTGTGTAGGGTAGTTAAGGAAGAGGGCCTGCAGGTGATTACACTCCTTTGGGATATGAAAGAGAGAGAGGTAGAGGGAGGAAAGCGATGAAAACATGAGGGAACGATGGAGAAAAAAATGAAAGTGTTGGACAGAAGAAAAGAAAAAGGAAAGAAAGTGAAGGAACAAGTAGAATTATGATTCTGTACAAACTCTGTGCACCGATATTTAATCAGTTAATTATTAATAATCCTTCATTTATTTCTCACTAATTGCCAGTTACATTCTTTACACTTATATCTATTATTTATTAACATGACAATAATGAATGTAATGAGTGAGTCAGTGTAAATGAGTGTTTCCTTCAGATGAGCGGAGGAGCTGCCTCTCTCTCTCTGTCTGTGCGGCTCCATCAACTAACTCAAATAATGAACTGGCTCCAGATCAGCTGATGAAGCAGATCTTTACAGCACTTTTTCAATTCAATTCAACTCCCTAAACACTGGAATCTGTGTTTCCCATAATGCACCAAAAAGCTGTTTGTCAACCGCCAAAAAAACATCAGAAGAAGAAAACCACGTCTGTGTGGAGCTGGTCTGGTGCTGTGTGTGATGAAGCATGAAGATAATATAATATAATATAATATAATATAATATAATATAATATAATATAATATAATATAATATAATATAATAATATAATATAATATAATATAATAATAGAATAATAATATAATATAATATAGTAATAATAATAATGTAATATAATATGATGTAATATAACATAATATAATAATATAAATATAAAATAATAATATAAAATAATAATATAATAAATAATATAAATAATGTAATATTAATAATGTAATATAATGTTAATCTTCATTTGCACTTCTGAAACTGTGATTTCGGCAACAAAAATAAAACCCATTTCACAAACAGCAGCTCAGTCCTTGATTTCTAATTTTCTGAGAGCTTCGCTCGCTCACTAGAATACATTACAGGTACTTAGTTTTTTTTTTTTGTTTTTTTTAATCAGCTAACCGTGATTGTTTGTTTGCCAGCAGCGCCGGCGCAACAAAGCTAACACGGAGAGCCGAGGCCTCTCCAGGAATCTGGCAGCAGATTGTAGAGACGCGGGAATCAAAGGCAGCGGAGACGGAGTTGGTCTGTGATGTTGTTTGGATCACAAGACGCTGCGCTTCAAGCTGCAGCACCTTTGTCTCTGTGTCTCGCAGCCAAAAACACAGGGAGAGACAGAGAGAGAGAGAGAGGGAGGCAGAGAGAGCTTCTCATTGTGTGCGCGAGCCAGAGAGTGAATTTACAATAGTCTATAATCAGTGACATTCACCATAAAACCATTTCTCTCTCTCCTCCTCATTATCTCCATCATATACACTCAACTCAGATGTGGATGAGCGCCATTTTGTCATTATATTCCCCTCTCTCTGTGTTTCCCGCTCTCTCTCAGCGTCCGTCTCTCCTCGATGGAGCGATAATATCCATCTTATTACACTCTGCGCCGAGCTGTCGAGGCTGGAGTGGGGAGGTTAAACGTCCACTCAGCGCCGCCGTGAAGAGCGTTCGGCTGAAGAGTGGAGCGCTCTCAGCCGAGGGAAACGCCCCCCTCCGTTCGTCCCGTCCCCAAATACGCTCTCCGCGCCGGTGGTTTAGGGTCAAAGGTCACAAAGCGACCGCAGCGGCCGCTTCTGCTCAGGTGTCTCTAACACACTAACGGTGAGAGTCAGGGTTCAAAGGTCACTGGTGATTTTCAAAATGGATGCCTCAATGTGACACTTGTTGAACAGTCAGTTGCTGCTTTACCAGAGAAGTATTCAGAAGAACGCGCCGACCGTTATCCTCACAATGACGTCCAATACAGGAAGTACTTAGAGCCTGTCAAAGTAAAAGCTCCATGTTTCTTCTTCTGTGTTTTATTTGAAGTGTTGATCCATCAGAAGATATAAAAACCATCTCAGT
>NW_019434307.1:0-1482 GCF_002814215.2 Seriola lalandi dorsalis
ATGAAGCTTTTTTTTTAAAATGATTTATTAACCATTAATAAAGGTATTTGTTTTTTTTAATAACTTTTAACAGTGCCTTATTATAAGGTGATACAGAAATGTTTTGATATCACAAATATTTCATTGTTTCTTATTTCTTGTTAAAAGGTCCCATATTTAACTCTTTTTTTCTGTGTTTTATTTAAAGCTTTGATATTCATAAGAAGATATATTTGTGGTTTTAAGAACCAAAAACCATCTCAATGTAGTATTACATCTCCTCTCTCGGGCTTCGCTCTGGAGCGGTAGTAACAATGGGTCAGTCAGCCAATCAGAAGAGAGGCTCTGAGTGAATTAATAAAAATATAGGAGATTTCAGGTAAACACTAGAAATCAAATCCTGTAGGGTTGGAAGGTGGGTCCAGGTGGGCGGGGCTTGGGGCATGGCTGAGGGCGGTAACTGTTTTGTTGTGACATCACAAAGTTCAGGAAGTCCTGACGGCTCGTTTTAAGGCTCAGTTTCTTAATACAGGCTGTGTGCATTTTCCTTTGGACTGAGCACTTTGATTCTTTCACAGTGTTAATGTATTAATATATATAATATATAATACAGCTTTATAATCAAAAAAGACAGAGTAGTCTCACTTTATACATTATGGGACCTTTAAACATTCAATTGTTTTTTATTATATGTTTTTGCTTGTCTGAGGTGGACACACCCAATGCAACTTAAAGGTTGTGTTATCTCTCAGAGAGGCAACGCTAATTACAGTCCTACCACATACTTTAATTCCATGTAACCATGAATCATTGTGCCAAAAGCTATATTTTAAACAATGCTGGTCATGCAATTACAAGTACACTTCTTTGTGAATTGTGTCACTGTGTAAACTTAAGACCCTTAGTGAGCTGGAAGAAATGAGGCATCTGTTTTCTGGCAAATACAAACTGCAGTTTAATGGTGGCATTCTTCCATCTAAATGTGAGCATATGTGGCTGAATTTCTTAGTTAGAGTATTTCCTCATGGATATGCCGAAACCTCCTAATAAGGAAAAAGTACTGGAGATGCCTGAGTCATTTTGAGTTTAGAGGCAGATGACAAACACACACACACACAACACACATATAAAGCCTGTCTACACAGGGAAGTTAGTTTCAAGTAATGACATGCAATTCCACAAAAACACACATACAGAGCGAAGGATTACGCAGTCCAATATCTACACAGACACACAGCTTATCCACTCATGCATGGAATCGCACACGCACTCACTCACACACACACACACACACACACACACACACACACACACACGCATGCGCACAGTGGGTACCCAAGAGAGATCCCAGGAAACAGGAAATGACAGCAGAAGGAAGAGGCCGTTCCAGAGAGAGGACAGATACCACCAGGCCGCTATCGAAGAGAAGAAGGGAAGGAGGGAAGGAGGGAGGGGAGGAGAGAGGACACGGCATCCAGTACAGTGGCAGGAAGAGACAGCAAA
>NW_019434308.1:0-2386 GCF_002814215.2 Seriola lalandi dorsalis
TCATGTCCGTTGAGTGGGTTTGCACGATCGTAATGGGTTCAAAACTGCAGGGGGAGCCGACTTCCTTTCTTCGAGCCAACGACAAAGTGTCAGGTGAAACTCTGTGTTTGTGTCATTGCTAGGTTTTCCACAAGGCGAAAGAAGGTTGCACCGCACCGTAATAAAAATCTTTTTATATTGATGAAGTATTTATTAATAGTGATATTTATGTATTTATTGGATATTTCTATAATCATGATATGTATACTTATTAATCAATAAAATAATTTATTTATTACCTCTACATTAAATACTATACAGTAAACCCCCCTGGGTTTTAAATTGTTTATTTATTTATTTATTTTTTTATTATTAGCGACTAAGGAGCCAGCTATTAGATAACTGTATTCCATATTGCATATGCATATATATGTATACATACACACACGTACACGTATATACATACATGCTATTTGTTATTTATTTTGTAGAGAAAAAAAGGGTTAGATTATTCCTAATGTTCACACTGGATCACCCTCTGTTTTTGGCTTATTTTAGCTTTTTTTAAAAAGAAGAAAGGAAGAAGGAGAACAATAAAATCTGTGCTATTTACAACAAAATGAATCATCTCTGCTCCTGACTCCTCTGTCTGTGTTCCTTTCATGACTCCATTGTCTTTATAATATATACATAAATTAGGCTATTAGGAACACAAAATATAATAAATAATAAATAGGGTGATCCAGTGGACATGAAGCTAAACAGAATCCGGCTAAGGTGTTGACAAAATGCGTCTGGTTAGGATTAGGTCCTCTTTGATGTGGTTATGTTTAGGGTCAGATGAAACCGGTTAGTATTAGGGCCTTCAGTGACCTGGTTAGGTTTAGGGCCCCCACTATACCGGTTAGGGTTAGGCAAAAATGCAGATAATTAGGTTCAGAATCGAATGGTTAGGATTAGGATAAAATAACCGGGTTAGGCTTATCTTAAAGGATGACCTGGTTAGGGTTAGGGCAAGATGCCCGGTGATTGGATTAAGGATGTCATTGTAATTAAGAGTGTAAGTTCCCACGGGAATGAGGGGGCAGAGGTGAGACCACACCTGGACTGGAGGCACCGGCATGGTTAGGATTAGAAAATAAAGGATTGCGCCACCGCGAAGCGGTGATGCAAGCTGTGCACACTCCATCCAATCCCATGCAGTCCCTCTCTTAGCCCTCATTTAGTCCCTGTGGGAATCTAGTGTCCAATTTACTAATCCAGGTCCTCTCTGTCCTCTGTCTCTGGGCTGTTGTCCAATTTGGATTACACTGGAGGACAGAGGCCTGTACTGAATGCCAGCCATGCTGTATGAAGTGTTTAACCAGCTGAGTGTGGATGTCTTTTCTCTTCAAAATATTATATCTATGTTGTGTGAATCTGATTCGGATTGTGTTTCCTGTTTCACCAACATACTGTAGTCCACATTGTTTACAAATGATGATATATACACAATTTTTGGATGAAATATTTCCCTGATTCTCAATTTTATATACATTTTTATTATTTTTATTAGACACCCATACTTGCTGTTTAAAGAATTCAGTATTACCCTTTAATTTGGAATCTATTAGTGGTTTAATTTTGGCTTTCACCAGGTAATCCTTTAAATTTTTGTTTTTCCTGAATGCAGCAATGATCCTGTGGTTCTGGAGGAGTTCCCTTCCTTTCCTGGAGTCTTCAAAGTTATTCCTGATTTCTCTGACCAGCTTCACCGTGGATGCCGAGTAGGTGGTGATAAAAGGAATAATAGAGGACACATTATTGGGCTTAATTTGGAGGAACTTTTTGAAGGAGTTTCTTAGGAAGGTCCTGGAGTACCCCCTGCGGGCCAATACAGAAAAGAGCACCCCAGTGGCCTTTTTAAAATCCTCATTTTGGGTGCAGATCCTGTGGAACCGTAATAATTGAGATTTGATTAGACCTGCAAAAGTGTGTTTAGGGTGAAAGCTGGTCTTATGGAGCAAAGCATGAGTATCCGTCTCTTTAAAAAAAACCTTAATATCTAATCTATTGGTGTCATTAAATTTGGGTCCTTTAAATGTTGTTGTGTCCAGGAAGTCAATAGAATTGTGATTTGAAGTGTATTTTAATTTAATAGACGGATTAAAGTTATTAAGAGTGTTCAGGAAAAGCTTAAAATCATCCTCTGAATGTGTCCAAATACCCCAGATGTCATCTAAATATCTATAATAGTGGATGGGTCTTTTTTCACACTGTTGTAGGGCTCCTGCTTCCCAATCTGCCATAAAAATGTTGGCATATGCGGGCGCAAATTTCTTGCCCATTGCTGTGCCCTTAATTTGTAAAAAATACTCACCATTGAATTCAAAATCATTTTTTGTTAAATTAATCTCTAATAATTGTA
>NW_019434309.1:0-1383 GCF_002814215.2 Seriola lalandi dorsalis
AGACGTCCAAAATTGGGCCAGGCTGGACTACTTCACTCAATGTCATTTATCGACTAGTTCTGGCTGTCATATAGACGTCCAGATTGTGGCCTGGACGGACGGACGTGATATCAACTAGAATTGGACGTCCACAGACGTTGCTTGCTCAGTGGGGTGGACCTCAAAATGTTTCACATCACGGACCCCTAAACTGACACATATTAGACCACAGACCCCCATCGGATAAGATCTTGTCCCAGGGTCCCACATCTGATCAGGAAATCCTTGTGTTATTTATGGATGGAATTATGGTGTAAATGAATTATTAGCCTTTTTGCTGTGGACCCATAGGAACCCCTTCAAGGACCCCTGGGGTTTCCTGGACCCCACTTGGAGAGCCACTGTCTTAGAGCAGCAGAACACAGCAGATTACTGATTTACGTACAAACGGATGCACAATTGAATTTCGATGTGATGTGATGACTTGAAATCAAATGGACGAACGACAGAGCTACAAACCTTTCAACTGAACTGAACGAAATTATCTTGAATCAGCAGAAAGGTGATTCATCATTTCTAATTCTAGTTTGCACCATAACCAGAACACCTTTCATTTCAACCTGGGATATTCCCCATACATGTGACTATGATGTGAGTATGGGCCATGACATCTTTACACTCACCACCTCCATTGTAGAGATATGGTGAAACAAGGATTCATGCAAAACAGCGAATATGGGGGCAATAAGTGCAAGCCTCCCACAACTCTCAAAATAAACATGTTTATATGAATCATCTTAAAATGCTTGTCTTTAAGTCTGACTAAAAGTAAGCACAGAAAGTAGGCGCCTCAAACAACCATATGGCGAACTGCATATGGATCTGCAGGACTGTTGAACAGTGCAGGCGATAAAGAAAACAATATCAGGCTGAAGCAGAAGCGACATATTGCAGCTAAAGCTTTCCTCCCACACTCCCCGGGTTCATTTCAGTTTTGGCCTCTTGGCGACTCGGCAAACACAACAAAGCAGAAGAAAAATGAAATCCCAAATTCTCCCAGATTCCCCTGATGAACTCACACTCCATTGTTCTGTTTCCCTGATGAGCGCCGTGCCTGCATCACTGTCTGCATCCACTTACCCATCCATCCGTCCATCCATCCCCATCCACCTAGGCAGAAAAAGCTGCAGCAGCAGCGGGAGAAGCGGACTCCACCTCACCTGTCACATTCATCATGATGGAAGTGCTGCCGAAATGCCAGCGAACCCAATCATGCAGGAAAACACTGAAACACAAAGTAATTATGTTGCAGTGCTCCGCTGAAGGTAATTAAACAGTATATTCTCTCTGCAGCGGATCCACAGCCTGTAGCCTGAGCAGCTGTGAGCACACACACACACACAC
>NW_019434310.1:0-1537 GCF_002814215.2 Seriola lalandi dorsalis
GATATAAAATGTCATCACTTCATCATTTTATGCTATTAGACATTAGTGTTAAAATCATAATTAGCATATGAATTCATGAGTTATGAGTGAGCTGAAACCCAATGCATTTAAAAGTGTAATGCTCTGGCTCTCAGTCGATAATATTTTAATTACTGATGCGCAATGACTCTTGGGATAGGTTGGGCCACGAAGGATTCATCTGTTGGAGCCCTAGACACCCAGGAAAAAAAAAGGTCGAATTTGAACGAGCCTTTTCGAAATTGAAGAGCCTAGTCGCACTGCTGTGACGCAATTGGTCTTAGGCCCCTGAATTGGGACACAACTCTGGAGTCCAAGTGAATGTTTTTACCAGATGTAATGAAATACCCTCAGGGCATTCTTGATATATCGCATTCACAAGAACGTGGGGTCACCATGACCTTGAACGTTGACCTTTGCCCACAGAAATCTAAGCAGTGCATCAACTTTGAGTCCAAGTGAATGTTCCCGCAAGGTGTTACTGAGATATCAAGATACTGGGACGGACGTATGGACAGCCCGAAAACATGATGCCTCCGGCCCTTACTGTCGACGGCGCAGAGGCATATAAAGGGTGATTGCCACAAATTTGACTCACAAGTGCCAATTCGAAATTAATCTGTTAGTACCTGTAATTCTTTCATGAGGCCGGCTGTCAAGGTGCGTTCTGGTGGTTAGATTTCATATGAAGCCAATAAAAGGAGACAAGTTGATAAGAGTTTGACTGACTCAACAAAACTGACAGAAACTGGAGGAAAATAAGACACAGTCAGTCAGTCAATTGACTGTTTGTGGCAAATAAACACGAAGGAGCCGCATGTGGCTCTTTCATCCTTATACTGCGGCTCCGAGTGGCTTGGGAAAATAAATTATAAGTATTTAATTGAGGTGTATTTTATTTGTGTTAGTTCTTTTGTTTCAAATTTTAGTTCTAAATTGGAAGATTATTGTGATCTTGAAATATTAAAATAAAATTATAGTTTATTATTTTTTGTCGCTCAAAATAAACGTCACACTCGCGGAAGCCGGTATACCCGCCAAAACGCCGTCCATTTGTCGAGACTTTCAACCCTTCCTGTCGATCTTCGGATCCACATATGTATGTGAGCAGCTATTCTCCATCATGAACTACATTAAAAACAAACACCACTCACGCCTCACAGACGACAGCTTACAGTCCTGCGTAAAGATGAAAGTGACTTCGTACAGCCGCGATTTGCAGACGCTGTGCGCAGAGGTTCAGGAGCAGAAGTCCCATTAACCAGGTAAAATCAATATTTATGCAGATATTTTGCAAAAATTTATTTTTCATTGTTTAGTGACACAGTGCTTTTTTTCCCAATTTATTTTTTAAATTCAGGTCAAGGCTCCGCTACACGCTCTGAAAGCCCAAAGGCGATATAAGAATTCAAAATGTTCAAAATGTGTTCATTACATAAATAAAATTTTATATTCTCTGTAGCACTTCGTGGATTTCATAAGCAACACACTATAGTTGTTTATACAAAGTGTAAAGGTA
>NW_019434311.1:0-4209 GCF_002814215.2 Seriola lalandi dorsalis
TATATATATATATATATATATATATATACACACACATACACACATACAGTCAAGCCCGGAATTATTCATACCCTTCTCAATAATCGATAGAAAAGCCTTTTATTGGCTATTACAGCAATCAAACGCGTCCTATAATTGCTGACCAGCTTTTTGCACGTCTCCACTGGTATTTTTGCCCATTCATCTTTAGCGACGTCTTATTATCTTCTGGGAGAAGCCTGTGTCATTTCCGGTCAAAAAAAAACTTGCTGGTTGAATAAAAGTAACTTTAAGTCAAAATTTGCCAGGGGTATGAATAATTTTGGGCTTGACTGTATATGTATACACAGTACTGTGTGTGTGTGTATGTGTGTGTGTGTGTGTGTATATATATATACATATATGAATAAAATAACTCAGTTCTAACGCCCACATGGAAAAATCAAACAAACCGTTTCATGATATTAATGATATTTTATTTTTCTGTCTCAGATCTTTTGTAAACTACATTTGAGACTTTTTACGAGTCGACTGACGTCTCGTTTAAATACACAAAGACCAAAACAAAAGGTCACAATAACACACAGGTAAACAGTAAACAACAACAGACAACAGACAAGACGCAACATAAAAATCAACAGAAGAGAGAGACAGGAGGCAAAATGAAAAAATTCAAATGAAATTGTATGGAGGTGGTGACTGTATGATGTCATCACTGTGCCATCACCACCTGCCCTGATGTTTCAGGTTGTGATGAAGACGGTGAACCAGCTGAGCTCCTTCTCTCCTCTCAGCCATGTGATGCTGCTCGCTCACCAGAGGCATTCTGGGAAGGTTCTGTGTGCCTGCCAGGTTCCCAAGGTAATCAAAACTCACCTGTCAGTGACATCACAGGGGCATGTGTCACGTTCGGAGCTTCTGATTGGCTGTGTTCTCCCTCCTCAGGACTCAACGTCTCTCCCGGCCTCTGATTGGGCGGTTGCGGTGTGCCGTCACCTCAGGGGGAGCGCCGGGGGCTCAACGCTGGTTGCCAAGGGAACAGGGAGTAGCAATGACATCACCGAGGCTCTGAGATGGGCAGAGGAGTTCGCCCGCCAGAACATGCAGCGATGACCTCATGAAAAGAGATGACATCATAGTGATCTCACAGCACCTCCTAGCGGAGGCCACAACATGCTGTACAGGTTACTCTAAGCCCCGCCCCCAGCTGCAGCTAGCATCCCCTCATTGGATGGCAGGCTCAAGTGTGAAGGTTCATTCTTTTAAACGGATATCTTGAACATTTCTTTGTTTTAAAAGAAATAAAAACATCTCAGATTGATCCTGTTATAAATTATCTTTATTATTCATTATTTTTAACAAGGTCGTTACAGTTTGTTATCAAAGTAAACAACAACAATAAACAGTTAAAAACCAACTAAACACAGAGACTTTAAACCTGTGGTGACGCCTCATATGACATCATAGTGTGACGACGATGATGACGATGATGACGATGGCGATGATGACCTCACTAACGTCCCTCTCCCTCATGATTAGAATAAAAACAAACTCCATTCACCACATGCAAAATATTTCAGGCAGATTTGTTCCGTCCCTTTTTCCAGGATCTGGATCAGACTGGTCCTGGTCCTGGTCCTGGTTCTTCAGAGCAGAGACACATTCAGCCACTACAGGAGAACCACAATAGGGCGTTAGTTTAATCTCTGAATACATAATCATCAGTCATGTGACCAGCAGCCATGTTAGTGCGAGGTCACCAGTCATGTGACCTTCGTCACATCTGAAGCTTCTCACCTCCATAATGTTCAGCTCGACGGTTCCTGAGTCGTCTTTGTCCAACGTGTTGAACGTGTCTGTGGACAGGAAACCATCATCATCATCATCATCATCATCATCATCATCATCATCATCATCATGGAGATGAATCTGTGAGGACTCACTGAACATGGTCTCCAGACGAACCAGACAGCCCACAAAGTTGTCAAAGTCGACGGTGAGATCTGGTTCACTGTAACGAGCCACCAGGACCTGATGAAGAGGATTATTGAGACTGAACCCTGAAACACACAGAGACCAGAACCTGATCAGACCCTGAACCCAGACCAGCAGCAGAACCAGACCACATGTGTATGTGCATCTGTTCAGAGGAGGAGGACTGAGCCTTGACCCGTCCGCCATGTTGTCTTCATGTCCTGTTGGATTCAGTTTCCCTCGTGTCTCACCGTCCTGTTCTATGTTCACATGATCCGTATATAAATATATATTTCTTTAACTATTTCACTTGAACCACAGCTCCCCAGAGACTGAAGGTCGTTTCCTGTCGTGAAGCTCAGAGGTCAAAGTTCAGAACATGAAGCTGCAGGAACAAAACAAGTGTTTGTGTTTTACCAGCTTCCTCCACAGCCGTCCTCATCTCTGTGGAACTCATGGTCCCCGAGTTATCCACGTCCTTCTCACGGTAAATGTTCTGTCACAGAGAACAGCAAGGAACAGCAGAGAACAGAGAACAACACAGAACAGAGAACAACAGAACAGCAGAGAACAAAGAACAACAGAGAAGAACAGAGAAGAACAGAGAACAGCAGAGAACAGAGAACAGCAGAGAACAGAGAACAACAGAGAAGAACAGAGAACAGCAGAGAACAAAGAACAGCAGAGAACAGCAGAGAACAACAGAGAACAGCAGAGAACAGCAGAGAACAGAACAACAGAGAACAGGAGAGAACAGCAGAGAACAGAACAACAGAGAACAGGAGAGAACAGCAGAGAACAGCAGAGAAGAACAGAGAACAACACAGAACAGAGAACAGCAGAGAACATTAGAGAACAGGAGAGAACAGGAGAGAACAGCAGAGAACAACACAGAACAGAGAACAGCAGAGAACAAAGAACAGAGAACAGCAGAGAACATTAAAGAACAGCAGAGAACAGCAGAGAACAACAGAGAACAGAGAACAACAGAGAACAGGAGAGAACAGCAGAGAACAGCAGAGAACAAAGAACAGCAGAGAAGAGAGAACAACACAGAACAGAGAACAGCAGAGAACAGCAGAACAATAGAGACCAGAAAGGTGCAGAGAACAGAGAACAACAGAGAACAACAGAGAACATTAAAGAACAGCAGAGAACAGCAGAGAAGAGAGAACAACAGAGAACAACACAGAACAGAGAACAGCAGAGAAGAACAGAGAACAACAGGTTACTGATGTACAGTCGTACTGGTTGATGGTGTGAATGTTCCACTGTGAGTTCTACATTAGTCTGTTCCTCAGTCAGCAGGAGTCTTATTGTTTTATCTCAGAAACACCTTGATGAAAATTTCTTCATATTTTGCACAAACATTCATCTGGACTCGAGGACAAACTGATTCAATTTTGGTGGCCAAAGGTGAAAGGTCATTACTCTGGGTCTAAAGCACTGACAATGTAAAGGCAGCGTCACTGGTTTGAGGTCAGTCGGACTGGAGAGGTCGGCCATTAATCAGTGTCTTGGTGATGATGATGTTCTGATCTAAAACTCACCAGGTAGTTCTCGATCTTGGTCCACAGAACTTTGAACTCCAGCAGACCCAGTTTCCCACTGCCGTCTTTCTGCAGCTGAGGTTCAGGATCTCAGACAACTTCAGATCATGGCTTTACTCAACAGGCTTTGCAGCCTCAGTTCATATCAAACTGACCCCAGGTCAGAGGACTTAAAACTTTGGCTCCCTCTGGTGGTGGAATCAAAAAGAACACCACAGAGACGGAACCTTCGGGATGAGTTAGTCATTAATGTAACGGTGTGAACATTCATTTTCATTGCTTGCTTGTTTCTTAGTTCTATCGACTCAAATGTCTGAAACAGATTTTCTCTTCACTGTGACATGAAGATTTAAAAAGCTGGAAACAGAATATTTAAAAAGATTGTCAAAATAGTTGATATAATAATATAATCAATGAATTGTTTCAGTTGTGATCAGAATGATGAGATTTTAAACAATATCACAGCAGCAAACCGCTTCCCATGTAAAGATATAGAGGAGTAATAAGATCAAAGCCAGGCCTCTGTATGTGGTGTCATCTGAAAAAGGCCTAAAGACACAGAAAGAGATGAGACCTGATCACAGGTGGACTGGACCGAGGACTCCCAGCTTAGATCCTGGTCAGCCGTTGGATCGTCAAAACATCCATAAAGTTTTAAAAATCTTTACAGGCTCCATCAGTGTCATTGTTGCGGCTGGTCCCAGTC
>NW_019434312.1:0-1479 GCF_002814215.2 Seriola lalandi dorsalis
CTCTCTCTCTCTCTTTTTCTTACTCTCTCGGTGTCTATCTGTCTCTCCCCCTGGCCCTTTGGCCTGTGCCATTTGAGGGCTTATCGAAGACTGTGAAGCCCAGGTTGGGTTTGGCTGCAGCCTGCTCCCCACTGGGATAAGATGATGGAGGGCTTCTGCCAAGACCACTGCTAACATCGACCAAGCGAGCCTGTGCACACATAGATGTCTCAATCGAGAGAGGCCAGTGCACGCACGCATGCACGCACATACACACACACACACACACACACGCAGAAACATATATTTTCTTTAACATGTAAGAATTATGTGTAACTCAAGTCCCAAAATTACGTTTGGCAGAAGTTGATCAAAACTGATACAAGGTTTGGGGCTTTCTTCAGGTAACAATGTGAAACTACTCTGTTTTTAACAACTGTGTGTGTCAAGTCTTGTCCATTTTGGCTGTGTGGCCTTGAGTATTTGTCAGGAAACTGAAAATTTATTATCATCCTTTTCCATGAATATATCTTTTGTGGAGCATCAAATTCAGTTGGTCACAGAGTTGGTCAAACCGTATTCTCCAAGGTTGTTACAAAAGTTTGGCAGATGTAGCCTCTGCTGGAGAGAATAGCATAGCAGAACAAAACAGATGCGAACAATAAAATACAGCGGATGAAAATACAGTGCAGACTGATATGGACAGTGACACATTTTTTGTTGTTGTTTTGGCTCGGTGCACACTGGTTTTGAAATGAAACAATGAGTTTGAGGTTAAAGTGCTGACTTTCGGCTTTAATTTGAAGATGTTTACATCAACATCAGATGAAATGTGTGGGAATCAATGAAATCTACGAGACACAAAAATCATCAATTCCTACACGGTTCATGTGATGTGATAGTCAACACCGCGGATTTAAACATGAAAGTTAGCAATCTAACTTCACTGTCATTGTTGTGAAGAGTGCAGAGACACAACAACAAAAATATGTCACTGTCCGAATCACGTACTGCACTGTATATTCACAGAAAACTCTCAGTTGAAATGAATAAATAAAAAAAAAAGATCTCAGAGTTCACAGTAAGTTCAGGAGATGAATGCCAGCAGAAAGATTGGGGGGATAAAAATAAAGAGCCATTTCTTTTTCTCTCTCCCTTTTCTTTCACCGCACCACTTCTTCCCTCCCTGACTCCTCATTCTCTTCTTACACCTTCCCTGAACTTCCTTGCTGCTAGGTATTGCTAAAATGATTAGCTGCCAGCAATCAGCCCCTGGCCAAATCAGCTTTGAACTGGTCAGGGCAGACTTATCACATGACGGCCAGTCCCCCGGCTGGCCTTGCACTGTGCGTTGGCAGGTGAGACCTGCATTACAGCTTGCATAATTCCCCAGATGGGTGCGATGAGTTCACAGCAGCTTTAGCAGGAACCAAATTGTGGGGATTGCTGACATATAATCGTTTTAGAGGGGTGAGTGTGTGTGTGTGTGTGTGTGTGTGT
>NW_019434313.1:0-1902 GCF_002814215.2 Seriola lalandi dorsalis
TTTTGATGATGATATTGTTTAAGTTATTTTTAAAACAAATCCCAAAAAGTTGATTCCAAATCTTCAAATGCAAGAACTGGTGCCTGTCCTCAAAAATTGAATATTTTTGCATTTAGGACTGTTAGTTAAATAAAACAAGACATTTAAGGGGTTTCACCTTGGGCTTTAGGAAATTGTGATGGCTATATTTTTACTCTTTGCTGATGTTTCATCGATCAAAAGGACTGATTACTTTCTTAAAGATGTAAAGATGCTGCTCATAAGAAAAAACTAGCTCCAAGACACAGTTCATAGCATGATAGTCTGGAGCATGTGCAACTAATGTAAGGATTAATTTGTAATTAGTCTTAGCCAATAATATCTATCCAGATGTGTCATTGATTTGATGACTTAACTCCTAACATGTTGAAAAAGGCTTTTTTTTTTTGTTTTGCCATGTGCCAGCAGCCATATCTTTATACAAAAAAAACTTTTGATTTATAATAAGTAGAAGTATAATAACAAACAAAAAAGAAAACTACCATCAATTTTGTTTCAGCTCTGATGACCACGCTGATGCCGCCCCATCTCCAGTGGCCGAGCAAGACCAGACAGCAGAGATCAGCAGCGCTACTACCAATTCCTTTGTGATTGAGGAACACTTTGTAGTGGAAGAACACACAAAGAGCCAGGTGGTGGTGAGGGAGGAAGAGGAGAAGGAGGAGGAGGAGAAGAAGAGGGAGCACAACGAGGACGAAGAACAGAAGCTTGAGTCTGAGGACTGGGCCGTCTTTAGGGCAGATGGAGTTGAATTCCAGATAAACCTCAAACAAAGGTTGGAAAGAGAGAGGAAGGAAAATGCTGCAGAGAAGGAGGATGATGATGATGATGATGATGCTGAGCGGTACTTTATTGGTAAGTCAGGCCTCATTGAAAACTAATCATGGTTGGACGATGAAAGTTTAAATTCTTATATAACCAGTTCTTGCCCTTTGTTGGTGTAGAGAAAAGCCACTGTAAGGCAGCGCCAAAATAAATCAATCATTACAAAATCTATGTTGGCCACAGTTGAAATATTTGGCTAAAATTCTTCATAGTAGTGAATTTAAATACTGAAATACAGGAGTCTATAGTTGTTTTATACTGTATATCAGCTAGACTGATGAATCAACCAGGCTGATATATCAGATATTATCTCAGATATATATACATCTATATATATATATAGATATATATATGTCGGCTGAGAAGTAACAGAAACTGCAGAACAGATATGCCAAGCTACATTTAAGGTACTTAAGAAACAGTGTCGCCATCACATAGTTGACCATCTGAGAATGCTAAGTTGGTACAGCACAGGGGTATGAAGTAATATAAAGTTTTTAAGGTTGTCTGGCACTATGACTAGAAGATATATCGTGCTAGGGCATGGTTGCTCCTCTGTAATATTAAGGCAACAACTGTGACTGTAGCTGATGTTTATCATAGTACGCTAGTACACAATGTGCTAACTTGATTATGGCAGCCATGTACCCTTTCAAGTGCCTCACTGTAGCTGATAAACAATGAAGCTCTTGTGTTCTCACATTCCTCATAACCTATTAAAACAGATTATATCTTTTCTCTTGTCTCCTCTTCTCCCCAACTTTAGACACCACTCCTCCTCCAGCGGCTCCTTTTAATCACCGCGTTGTGTCGGCCAAGCCCAACCAGATCAGCAACTTCTACACTATCAACTGGCAGGAGGTCCTGGGCGGGTGAGCGTTGTGCTTGTGTGTGATGTAAAAAAAACACACAACAAAAAAATTAAAGCTACCGGAGACTAATTGATCAATCACAAATAAAAGATAGTGAGAGAGAGTTTCAATTCCCATGAAGCCTAATTGCATAACCCCCCCCACCCCGCACCCCCACCCCATGTCC
>NW_019434315.1:0-1346 GCF_002814215.2 Seriola lalandi dorsalis
AACAAAGGATCTCCTGAACCTCTCTGTTCTGCAGCGCAGTGAGATGAGACATTTGCTGCAGCTGTAGCTGCTTCTCTGTCCTGCCAGAATGTTGTGGAGAGGATGGTTGGTATTGTCCAAGATGGCCTCCATCTTACATTGCATGCGTCTCTCCACAACAGTCCTGAGTGAGTCCAGACTCCTGGCAAGCACACATCCATCCTTTTTTACCAGCTTGTCCAGTCTCTTTGTTTTCATTTCAGACATGCTGCTGCCCCAGCAGACTGCAGCATAAAAAAGTACACTGGCCACCACTGACTGATAAAATATGTGCAGCATTTCACTGCAGACGTCAAAGGACCTGAGCTTCCGGAGGAAAAAGAGCCGGCTCTGCCCCTTCAGGTTGATGGCATCCGTGTTCAGGGACCAGTCCAGTTTACTGTTCAGGTGCACACGTAGGTATTTGTAGTGTGCACCACCTCAATGTCCTTCCCTTGAATGTTGACTGGCTGAATGCTGGGCCTAGACCTCTGAAAGTCCATGACCATCTCCTTGGTGTTGAGATTCACTCTGAACACAAGCCTGTTTGTGTACATATAAAGTAAGAATGTAACTTAAGACCATTGAAACACTGACTAAAAACCATAAAGGTTTTGAACACATTTTTGCCAATCCATATTGCAAATGTTGAGATATTTTATATATTTATATTATTAAATATTTGGCGCTTCTGCTGGTGCCAGATGAAACATTACGGTATGGAAGTCAGTTGGTTTTATCCTCTTGGGACAATAAAACTCTCTACTGTATGTAATAGCCACCAAATCAAAAAAGTTGCATCATAACACAATACATATCCGGGGCTGGCAGAGCACTACTATATCTACTACCAATTCATATGTTCCATGGAATCGATTAGTTTTGTATAGAAACAAGCATACCTGACAGATGTGCAATCACTGAAGTGCAATAAAGAACAGACACTCTTTGAACATATAAAGCTCTTTCAGGTGGTTTTAAGAAAATCTTTGCCAGGACACACAGCCTCTTTTACAGCTGCTCACTGGTTCTCCACCACTTCAGATTGGATCCAAGCTGCCCCCAGGTTATCAACATCAGCTGTACTGTATGTGTGCATTATCATTATTTCCTACAGTATATCAAAACAAACAAAAACAATGGCTGATTTGATGTCCACCAGAGGACTATCAGGATTTATAATCTAATAATAAAAATTAAATTATAATACATAACTTATAATACTTGCTATTACCACTCTGGCCTCATTTCTCTGTATGACAAGATGTGGGAATTCTCATTATTCTCTCACACTCCCTTTCCACATGAGTGAACACACACACACACAC
>NW_019434316.1:0-1870 GCF_002814215.2 Seriola lalandi dorsalis
AATAATGATAATAATAATGATAATAATAATGAGTGTTGTAGTGGCAGATCTGGATGCTGCACCTCCAGAGTCAGAGATAGCTGCAGAATGAGGAGTGAATGAAATCAGGGAAAAGAACATTTCACCTAAAAAGTTTTTTTCTTAAGCCAAAAAAAGCAACAGAGAAAAAGCACTTTGAGTTCTGCAGCAGTTCAGTCTCATGCTTCATTTCTAAATTTATTCACCCCTACTTCCTTCTTCTTATTTCTAATAAATCTCTGCTCCAAATATCCATCTTACCCTTCTCCATCACGAAGGTGTGACTTCATTATGTTTCACTCACAAACCATTGTTAGTCTGACTAATAATAACTGTTAGAGTTTTAATTATTTGCCGGTTGTCATATTCAAATGTGCATTGCATTGCGCGCTACAATACCAGTAGAAGAGTTCAGTGTTGCTACAGTTAGCTCAGGATGTTTCTCTATTATGAGACGGCAATGAATCATGAAGGAAAGAGGGACCAGTACCTGCAAATTAACATGTCAGGTCTTGTTTCAATGTACAAAAGGAGAATACTTTGAACTTTACACATCAGCCAGGCTAACTGCATTTGGTCTAGTGCTAAGCTATGCTAATCTGAGATGAGGAATGGGATCTTTTCCTTTAATACACAGAAATGATCAGGTAATGAGCACCTCATCAGGTCAGTGAGTACAACTGCTTCATTTTATGCAAAATATGAGATTTCAGAGAGTCCAAATCAGTGTAAACTAAGGGACTCATCAATATTAAAATGACAATTTGTTTGAGCCATACTGACAGAGCTACATTCTGTGTCCAACCTGAACTT
This sequence comes from Seriola lalandi dorsalis, assembly GCF_002814215.2. Taxonomy (NCBI): domain Eukaryota; kingdom Metazoa; phylum Chordata; class Actinopteri; order Carangiformes; family Carangidae; genus Seriola; species Seriola lalandi. The sequence continues at coordinate 832 of NW_019434316.1, forward strand.
CATATTGCATTTCACTCTGTGTAGCAGTTTTCAGACAGACTCACTGATGTTCTAACTGGTCTGCCTCAGGCATTTAACATTCAGTACATCTCATATGGAATGGTATTCCCCTATAGCTGTCCTCAACGTGGCCTGGCGAGCTCAAGGATGCAATCTGGATTGGTCACAGTGCGAGGACAACGCCGCCATTCAGCCAGCCAGCAGACCTGACAGACAGCCAGCAGGTCAAACAGTCAGTCAGCCAGTGTTTTCAGCATGATTCAGAGTGGACAAAGTCACGTTCGCCATTTGTGAAGTGAGATGTGCCAACATGAGCTGTATGAGGAGTGGTCGTTTGATTGTGCCTTTTTGCTTGTACATTAAGTTATTCACTTAATGCAACACAGTCTGCAGAAGAAAACATCAGCAATGGACAAGAAACGCAGAATTTCCCCCAGTGCAACCATTCTTTTATTTGTTATGCAGAAGCATGGCAGTTATGTTATAGTTCTTTAGCCATGTGATGAAACAAGATGATTTTGGCAATAGATCAATTACTTCAGCATATGAAATAACCACTTAGTATTCAGGGACACTGTGTTGCCTGATAGGCCAAATATTGTTTATATCTCCGAAACCACAGATAATGTTTGCAGTTGTTGACAACAATGGAAGTACTGTGGGCACTAGAGAGCAAAATGAGCTCATCCCATAGCATCGCTCTGTCACTGGAAACCCACTCTCAGGATCTGAGGTTGCTGGTGGTTGTTTCCTGGTAGGCATGTCTCCTCAATTCGTTGGTTAAAACCCTAAGAATCATTTGACAAATAGCTGTTGAGTTGTCAAATTACGCATATGCACCTTTTCATATGGCCAGTCATCTGTCAGTCATTTGTGTTGTAATGTTTTACAGACTCTTCTATTTACACTACTGTTAATTGGTATTTTGACATTTGTGTTTTCTGTTTAGATTTTCTTCTTTCATTTTCATTTTTTTCCAAACAAAGTAGCAACATAAGAATACAAGAACCAAAAGGTGAGACTGAGCTTTTCAAACATT
>NW_019434317.1:0-1632 GCF_002814215.2 Seriola lalandi dorsalis
TAAGGTAACTCAGTAAACCTGCATTGCTTTAATTATTGTGTGTGACTGCGTTTATCTGTTTCAGCAGTGAGTCGAAAAAAAGATATGTGCTGTTGCATCCAGACACTGTAGAGCCACATTTATGCTTGAATATTGTCAGACGAAATGTTTCACCGTTGTTTTCTCCAGGACTCTCAGAGACTTTCACTCTAGATACGCTGGTGTCTCTACTACGTCAGGAAAATGCGGTAGACATCTGTGTGATCAAAGTTCCAGACCAGATCAAATATGCTGAAAACTTCATTGTCGTCAGTGGTGTATCACCGAGACACCTCCGCGCAATGGCACTTTATGCTATCAAAGTGGTAAATGATGCCTTTTCTCTCTTTGTCACATGTTAATATGTTCAGCCTGTGTTTTTAAAATTTACACAAATGATGCTTTTCCTCCAGTACAAGTTTCTGAAGAAAGATGAAGATCCAAATGTCAAGATAGAAGGGAAGGATACAGAGGACTGGATGTGTATTGACTTTGGTATATAAAACGCAGAGATCCTATCTTTTAAGTGTCCAATTTACACTGTTGTTTATATACACTGGTGTTTTGTTTTTGTCGTTACTAGTGTCCGTTTGCCTTCACCTTAGGTAATATGGTTGTTCACTTCATGCTGCCAGAGACCAGAGACGTGTATGAACTGGAGAAACTCTGGACTCTCCGCAGGTATGATGAGCAGCTGAGGCGCATACCTGCTGAGAAACTACCAGAAGACTTCATATATGATGCTGACGTCACAAAGTGACAACACAAGACAATCATCTAAGTTGTTCACAGACTTAACTACTTCATTGCAATGTTGGATTCATCCTTTCCCATCGCTGTGAGTAGAAATACTACACTTCATCTTTGGACAATAAAACAACACATTTTGCGTTGAGAATTGACAGACTGGTGTGGATTAATGTCTTATGCAACAGATATACTGTAGTAATTACTGCCCCATCATTTTGATTAATTATATACACTTTTTTTATATTACTTGACCTTTATAGGGAATCATATGATATTTGTAAATTATGTTTGATGTTTTTTGTTTGCTGAAGAAAAAAATGTTTTAACATATTTTGATGGTTCAAAATAAATTATTTTAAAACTGTTCCATATCATTTAAAAACTTGTCTAAATATTTACTTGTATATTTTAGATAATATTAATCTAATCCAATATTTATATTAGATTATTATTAATATTATTATTATTATTATTATAAGATTATTATAAGTACAGTTGGAAAAAACACAAATAATCTTATTCTTCTAATATTCTTATTCTTATTCTTATATTATACAAATATTCTTCAGAAATACAAAATTCTAGCTGTGAACTGTACACAGTAAGTATAAAAAATAAAGGTACTAACTCCAAAGAATGGTCCCTTTTTTAGACTGTTAAAATTAATGAAATAATTATAAAAAATATGTTGTTATATTAATATATATAAAATATTTTCCTCTAAAATGTAGTGGAGCCAAAGAATAAAAATACATGACATGAATATATTCAAGTAAACCACCAGAACTTCAAAGTTGTACTTAAGTACATAACTCTGGTGAACGTACTTTTTTCACCTTCCACCTGTGGATCCAATTCACTGAG
>NW_019434318.1:0-1597 GCF_002814215.2 Seriola lalandi dorsalis
TTATTCAATCATTATTTGTGATGACAATTTTGTTTTAACATAGACATAAACATCTTACTGTCTTCTGTGTACAGGTGTGTGGACGAAGGTGTTGGAGGCCATCGGTGTGTTGGCGGTCATCGCCAACGGCCTGGTCATTGGAGTGTCATCGGACTTTATCCCACGCCTCGTCTATCGTTATCGCTACGGCCCATGTGCTACTGGAAGCACTCACACACAGTCAGTCATGTTTCAGCTGGTACAAACATCTGACATCAAGTCAGCAGAGTGTTTTCTGTGTTGTGTCTCATGGTGTGTTTTGTGGTGTTGTTGCAGCTGCATGCAGGGCTACATCAATGACACTCTGTCCACGGCTTTGATTAGTCACTCAGCAGTTCAGAAGGATTTTAGTATTATTCAGATGAAGACAGAGGATGGATTCAACGTTACACAGTGCAGGTGAGACCACCTCACTGTTATTCAGCTCTGTCCAAACATACAGAGTAATCAATCACAGATGTGTTAAACTGGACAATCTGTCTCATGCGCAGCTATAGAGACTACAGGAGTGATGAGGACTACACACTGACCTCTCAGTTCTGGTTGGTCCTGGCTGTGCGTTTCGCCTTTGTCATCCTGTTTGAGGTTCGTATTCCAGATGGGGCCGAGGGGGTGTTGTTCATGTGAATCGATGAGGCCAGTTACATAGTTGTTTTGTGTCTGTTTCCACAGCATGTTGTAGTGGTGTGTAAGTTTATAGCCGCCTGGTTCGTCCCCAACAATCCCATGCAGGTGAAGAATCATCGTCTGACTGACAAACTGGCTCGGCTGAAGGAAGAACTCCGGTGAGTCAGCATTACCACGAGACAAATATCATGTGACAAGCTGTGAAAACACTGTTGGAACGTCTTCATCATTAAAATGTGTCTCGTAACCAGATTGTACGTAAATGTGATTTTAGCCTGATTATGTTTACACCTGGTATTAATATGAGTTCACATTGATCGATAACCCTAACCCTAGCCCATGTCACATCCTGCTCTTGTTGGACATTTGTGGACATAGAGCTGCTGCGCCTCTTCGCCACAGACGTCAACTGTGAAAATAAGTCAAAATCAGTATTTTGTGGCGGCCAGTCACTATAAATCACCAAATATTTATTTTCTAAATCATTTACGGTCGCACTGCTTCTCAGTCCACTGCAGGTACACAGTGCACACACACACAGACACACGTACACACACACACACACACACACACACACAGACACACACACACACAGACACACAGCAGAGCAGAGGCTGCGCCGGACTACATTAAGATTACTGCAGTTGACGTTACTATCACTGAACTTTACGTTACTGTCAGTGTAATAAAAAGTAAAAGTCCAATAAGAACTTTATCCAACCTCCTGTTCAACTAGCAACAAACAGAAAAGAGATATTTACATCTGTTTCCTCCACCGACTCCTGGTGTCTTTTACATTACAACATTGCGCTGGTTAAACTAATAGCGAACTGTTATGTTACAGTCAATTCAAATCCTGTTCTAATTAGTCCTTTTTAAAAAAGAAGCAGTAATATTCTGAGATGTGGATAAGGTTCAGATAAAATCCAAA
>NW_019434319.1:0-1998 GCF_002814215.2 Seriola lalandi dorsalis
ACCTTATACCAGTGAGGAGCTGTGTATGACAAACATTTTTAATATGCTCTTAATCTCCATGATGCATGTCTCCTTCTTTGTCCTTTTGTCCTTGTTCACATGTGTGTGTTTTTGTGTGTGTGCAGGGACAGCAGAGGAGGATGAGGGAGACGACTTACTGTTGAAGTATGTGGATGAGTTCTGGTGGTTCCCCCACATGTGGAGCCACATGCAGCCTCACCTCTTCCACAACGAGTCCTCGCTGCTGGAGCAGATGGTCCTCAACAAGGAGTTCGCTCTGGTGAGATGGATGTGTGCGCGCACTAACACTCGAGCACACACACGCACACACATGCACAGACACGCACACACATTTCCTGCAGCTGTCTATTTTGTTGTTGCTTTCTTCTTGCGTGTCCTTTTAATCATGCTTGCTCCCCATGATTGCATTTTCTTCAAGGTTGTCTGTTGCTGTTTAGTAAATATAACTATTTATTTGTCACAGCACATTACAGACATGATGCACATGTGAACTCTGAGACTAGGAATTCACATCCTATGTCTTAAGTGTTGTTAGGTTTTTGTTTGAAATGTTTTAATTTACATGTTTTGCAGTTGTGTTCAATGTAAATAGTATGTTGATTAAAAAAACAAAATGAGGGATGCATTACACTTCCTTCTGGGGATATATTGCAAATTGAAATCAGCTGCATATATGCAATTTTTTTGGATGGAACACAACAGCAGGGCCAACCCTATAATCGGGAATGTCCCTGACTAATTGGCTGACTGAGTGATCATAATTCCAACACTGGCCAGCTGAGTGCCTCGTCACTGACTTGGAGTTTCTGGTGCAAACAGGTTCTTTTTGGGGGGTGTTTACAGTCTAGAGTGTTGCCAACTACGCATTGTCGCTAGATTCTGAGACTGTGTATTTTAAAAAAAAAGACTAGGTATGAACCTGGTAAATGGCTGGACCATGTATGGATGTCAACCAGGGGTTGTTAAGGCCAGTCTATGGAGCCACTCTGGTTTCCCTGCTGCTGGAAAGCTGCACACTGAGCATAACCTCTATTACAAAAAACTAACTACCTCCATTACATGTATCATTATTAGTATGGGAGGCAGAGGAATAACTAAACATAAGACACATCAAGCAGAGAGAGAGATGGAGAGAGCTCATCTGTAACTTCTGAAGAAACTAGCAGATTGAATAGCATGTAAAAAACACCAGCAACCACAAATGAGACAATACGCTTACTGCAGCACAGCAATAAAAGCCCTGTTAAGAAATAAAGGGTTTATGTCCACTCAAACACCGGAGGGCTTTTAATCTGAAACGATTACAGGAAGTGTTGAGTTTGTATTATGCACATTGAGCAGTAAATTTAACACAACAGACAGGAGTCTGTTATGTTATGTTTGTTATAAATATTGCTGAAATCACAGCACAGTCTTTGTCTTTAATTTATGTGTTTTTAATTTTGTCAGACGCCGTTGGGGTAATAAAATTAGGATTGGACCATTGCCAATATATAGTGTGTTTTGACCATGGTTTTGACCTAGATTTGGGGCTAGGAGCTATTTTTAATTTTAGCTTGCGGCTTCGTACCTAAGACCGAATCAGCGCTGTGCTGATATTCAGTACACCATCACAACCTGGAGTGTGATATTGCTTTTATACAACAGTTCTACGAGTGCCATATTAGTTAAATAAGCAACAACAGATTATGGTTTGTTTATTTCATCATTTCTTTGGCGACCCCAATACAAATAGTTTCGCAACTGGACTGTTGCTAGACTGTTGCTAAGTAACACATAAACATTTTCCTGACCTACACAGTGCACTCTAACTTTCTACTTTGTCTACACGTTACCTCAGTGGTGCGCTGAAGTATCCTTTCCTTCCCTTCATCCTCCTTTGACGACCTTATATCATTTAATTCATATGTTATTTGTGGAAATATATATATCTTTGCAAAGTTTGTTACAATCTAAGATAGATAACGACCGTTAACG
>NW_019434320.1:0-1497 GCF_002814215.2 Seriola lalandi dorsalis
TGTGTGTGTGTGTGTGTGTGTGTGTGTGTGTGTGTGTGTGTGTGTGTGTGTGTGTGTGTGTGTGTGTACCTCTATGCGTAGGTTCTGCATCTCCTCGGTGAGTGTGTTTCTCTCCTGCATCAGCTGGTTCTGTTTGGCCAGCAGCTCACACACCTGCTGGGCGCTGCTCTGACAGTGACGGTCCAACTGCTGCAGCCTGCAACACACACACACAAAGACACATGATATTGACTTATACTGTGTGAGAAGAACATACCCTCCTGGCTGACAAAAAACCAAATGTTGTAAATATTGAAAGAGCGCTGGATCCACAAAGAGCTTTTAATATCACTGGACTTTGTGTTGATCAAATAATCAACACTGTCTACATGAATGAGACAGCAGTGTGTGTTTTATACTGTGAGTACAGACGTGCAGAAGGAGGTGAAGCAGGAGCTGAAAGACAGTGATGATCTGATACACCGAATCAGTATCATGGATAATACAACTCCAAATGAACTGATCAGATATTGGCCAGATGTGACTGATCCACATACTGCTGTCGAAAGACTGTGAGAAAAATATGTTATAAAACAGCACAGGTAACATGAGCACAAAAGGCTGTTTCTGTATGAACACCTCAGCTACAGCACATTCTCCTCCTCATCTGTATAGTTTTTTATAAATAAGTTAGAGAAAAGTTTCAGCTGATATCCTGAGAAAATCTAAATAAGGAAAGAAAGGAGAGAGAGAGGGGCTTGATGCTACTGAAAAGCACAAACACAAATGTGTCACTGTCACCGACAGGATTTTGGCACAACATGGATTGGCCTGACATACGCCAGCAATAATTGAGTGAACTCGTCGCACTATGTTTGGAGTGAAGTCATATTAGGTCATTTCACGGTGCCTTTCAAGAGGCTATGTCTCCAAGACAACACCTCATATGAAGTTTGTACGACATTTTTATGCATTAATACTATGACTTTTTTTTTACTTTTTTATGCCTTACTATTCTATAATGTTTTATTCCTTACTATAATATGATGTTTTATGATATTTATGACTTATTATACTATGATGTTTTTTGATGTTGTTATGTTATTATATTATGAAATTTTATGCCTTACTATACTATGACTTTTTTATGCCTTACTATACTATGAAGTTCTTTGACGTTTTAATGTCTTATTATGTTATGACATTTTATGCCTTATTATACTGTGAAGTTTTATGCCTTACAGGGGCGACACACAGTTTGAGCTTGAGATGCCTGCTGACGATGCGGTGAAAGGTTCCGGCAATGTGGTTGATTCAAAGAATACCATCATGGAAGATCTGCATCACCAGGTTAGCGTAGTTCCTGCAGTTGCTGCTAGTAGTAAAGCATCTTTGATGTTTACTTCACATTTTATGACTTACTATAATATGACGTTTCCATGCCTTACTATACTATGACGTCTTATTTCTGACTACAATGAACCATTTTAAGGCCAGCACTTTAGTACAGTGGATAGA
>NW_019434321.1:0-1765 GCF_002814215.2 Seriola lalandi dorsalis
GCTACAGTTTAAATATGTAGATATAACAGGAAATGTTGAATTAAATACTTTCATTTCTTAAATATTCCTGTTACGTGACTTTGCCTGAGAAAGTGACAATAAAAACTTTAATTAGATTATTAATTGTGACTGTGAGGTGTGAAAACTGACCGATCCTCCATCAACCAGATGTTGCTGATGCTCCTCAGTTTAATCCGGGTCTTTAAAGACGGTTGATTTATATTTAGAGCCGTGTGAAGAAATCAGACTCTGGTTCCTCGGGGATTTGGATTCCAGCTGATTTCTGGTCAGATCTGAACCACATGCACCGGCCGCAAACTGCTGGACTCAGACTCATCACAGTCCTTCTTCTTCTGCCTCGCTCCCATCACTGTGAGCTCCATCCTCAACATGATGGACATTGATTACAGATAGATAGATAGATAGATAGATAGATAGATAGATAGATAGATAGATAGATAGATAGATAGATACTTTATTTTTCCCCTCAGGGAAATTCATGTAATTGATGTTTGATGACGCTTTAGTTTGAAGATACTAAGAAAAAGCATCCAGGTGAAGACGTAACTAATGTACGATTAGTTCATTAATCGATTGGTTGATCAACAGAAACCTTTTCTGTAACTATTTTCATAATTAATAAATCATATTTCCTGCTTCGCAAACATGAAACTGATTTCTTTGTCGTGCAGGAGATAAACTGAACATCTTTGGGTTTTGGACTCTTGTTGGAATAAAACAAGACATCAAATATATGTCAGAGTTTTCCTTTAACTTCCTGTCAATCAACTAATTGATTAATCAGCGAATAGTTTCAGCTCTCTTCACAGATTCGTGTCGTTTTGTCCAAACTTCATTCAAACTTGCAGAGTTTCATTTGAAGTTTTCAGAGAGATTCACAAGAAGAACAGTGAAGTCTGAGCTTTCCATATTTCACACGGTGGAAACATCATCAGGATATTTGTGAGAAACAGTCGTTTAATGTCTCTGAAGGACTTCTGTCAAGACAAACTGTCAGTGGAGTTTGAACAACGAGGACATTTAGCAGGAAGGACTTCAACATATAAAGGACTAAATGTCTGATCTCTCTGTTTCCCTTTAAAGCCTCAGGAGGAATTCTGGGAGAAATCATAGTTAAAAATCAAATTTCCCTCATTCATTTATTCATTCATTTTTATGTTTCTCCCCTTGCAGGTGTCTTCAGCTTCGGGACACTTTGAGCTTCAGCTTCTGTCCATGCAGAACGTGAACGGGCGGCTGCAGACCGGCGCCTGCTGCGACGGACCGCGGGACCCGACGGATCAGCGGTGCGCGGTGGACGAGTGCGACACCTACTTCCGGGTGTGTCTGAAGGAGTACCAGCTGAAGGTGTCCTCGGCCGGGCCCTGCAGCTTCGGCGCCGCCTCCACGCCCGTGCTCGGCGGGAATACCTTCTCTTTACGCAGCGCCAAGAGCGACAAGGCCAAGATTGTTCTGCCGTTCAGCTTCGCGTGGCCGGTGAGTCCGAAAAGTCCCGCAGTTCGTCAACGTCTCATTGCTGTTTTGATTTAATGCCGCAGAGGGACGGAAGCTTTCGATGCTTGTTGTGTCTGAAACCAGATGTTGAAATCTTAGACAGATGTTTGGCTCTGATGTGAGTCGGTGTGAAGATGCTGAAACACTCCAGAGTGATGACGCTCCGTCCTCAGCTGCTACGTCATCAGTGGAAAGGTGACATGAGGCTCTGTGTGGTCTCAGGGATGGTTCCGGGTGTTCCAGGTGTTCC
>NW_019434322.1:0-1337 GCF_002814215.2 Seriola lalandi dorsalis
TTCATCAGTGGAAACCAGTTAATTTAGACTCATTTATTTTAGTTTCAGTCAGACTTTTAGATTGAACTATTTCGGTTACAGGCACCTGAAACTACAGCTACTACAGTTTCCTCTCAGCAATAACTTCCCCGTCTGTTTTTGTCATACACCTTCTCAAATGTAAACTTTATTTTTTGGCTTCTACTTGTCCTAGAAATCAGATTTCTTCAGCGGCGATCTCACTGCGTTAACTTGGTTTGCATTAAACCCCGAAGGAATAAAAGACGTCAAATAAGTCAAAACAAACAAACAAACGAAAAAAAGCCCAGAGAAAATATCCTTTAAAAGACAAAAGTCCTGACATCTGATACCAAATATTCTGCACATCAGAAGCACTGAAGTTTATGATCTCTCTGGGACGGCCGGGGATTTTCTAAAGTATGACCTTGATGTCGCCTGCCTGTTTGTATCATTATCCTTTTATGGAGCCAAAACCTCCCTCCAAATACGAGATATCAAAAAAGATCATGTCAGTCCCACTCAGTCGGTCATTTGTTGCTCTTAGTCTGATACTTCAAATTACATCAAAGCATTACATTTCTGTTTTTAAAGCAGGAAATCTAGAGGAGTGTCCAGCCTCGGCGCTCTCTGAGGACTCGGCATCGCGCTAATCCACTGAGAGATATCGAAGCGATTCCCTGCTCTGACCGTGTGTGTTTGTGTCCTCGCAGTGCCGCTGTCTGCCGTGAGGAACATGAACGTTTATGACGAGACCTTAAGCACCATGAGGGTGAGATGGGAGGAGGCGGACGGCGCCACGGGTTACATGCTGCTGTACAAAGCCATCAACGCCACCGAGCCCCAGCTGGAGAAAGAGGTGAAGCGGCGCTACCTTCAGATGCAGCATGAGAAGTAGTTTTGATGTTTATTCATTCAGAGATGAACAGACACGAAATGCAATGTTTCCTGATGAGGAGGTGGAAGCTCTGTGAACTGTGGCCTTTTAAAAAGATTCGTAGCCTTCTTTGTAGATTAGCTCAGCTACGGTTAAGTTTCCTTGGTACGTAGTTATCTGGGGCAGCCAACGATTTAACGAATGAAGTAAAGTGTTAAAATGAAAATGTGATAGAATAAATTTCCCCCGTGAGCAGCAGCTGTTCTCTCAAACAGAAGAAGCACACACTTGGTCTCACAGACTCACACATCTTAATTTGTGTGCTCAGCATTTCCACATCGACTTTAGACGAGCGAGCTTCTGCTCACGCCGCCTTACTGTTTCCAGATGGCGATATGATGAGCGCTTCGCAGAGCAGGAAGTGCACTTTAGCGGCGCGGCTCGGGCCGGGCCGGGCCGGGCC
>NW_019434323.1:0-3841 GCF_002814215.2 Seriola lalandi dorsalis
ACACACACACACACACACACACACACACACACACACACACACACACACACACACTCAGACATAGTGAAGCTAGTCATTCAGATGGCAGCCTTGCTGATGTGTGCTTTTTTGGTTTTTGGGTCACATTCAAGGCTGGAGTGTTTTGCCTCAGTGTTGTTGACTGTTTATAAATGGGACATGTTCGTACATCTGCGCAGCTAATGATATGGGTGCTGCCTTTGGTCTCGCCACACGAACAGCAAACCACAAGCCAGAGGCAGGAAAGAGCGAGAATCTCACACTTAAGTTTCTATTCTACTCTATTCTGTTTGAAGAGTGTGCAATATCACATGGTTCCTTGTTATAGCAGTGAAACTGTAGATAAAATATTAACAATATTGTATGTTTTTGAGTTGTTTATGTCGTGATTATGTAACGAGGTCAAAACCAACAATGCTGATGTGTCTGATGTGGAGAAGTTAGTTCCAAAGAGCAACATTAGATAGATCTTTAATAGTCTTATCAACAACTCAAAGCCCTTTACACTACAAGCCACATTCACCCTTTCACTCACACATTCATACACATACTGTTCTTTTCTATCTCGCAATCACTCACACACCGATGATACATCCTTGGTAATTCAGGGTTAAGTATGTTGTCCAAGCACACTTAGACATGCAGAATGGAGGAGCCGGTAATTGAAACACTGACCTTCCAATTAGTGGATGACCCACTCCGACTCCTGTAGAATGATATTATGTTTATTAAAAAGGCCAGATTAACAGCACTCAACTCCACCAACTCAAACACAAAAATGTCACAATCCAAAATAGAAGCGAGCAGTGGAGTACAAAGGTCTAAACAACGAAAGAGATACACTATGATGGCGCAGTGTAGCGCAACCAGATCACTGGCAATAGTTGTACTCTGGAGGACCGACAAACCAGATACAGAAGCCATTATTACAGTTCAGTTGACAACAGATACAGCATGAGAACGATCCAAAATGCTAACAAATGACAAATATAAATGACAAAGCCTCCTAACAAATGAAAGTAAGCCGGTCCGGCTTACTTTCATTTGTTTAACATCCCCAAAAGCAACTACTTTCCAAAGACCATGCCCAAGCCATGTCCAGAAAACTACTAATCTCCTGCAGACAACTAAGCCTTGACTATTGAAGTGTGATTCTATGTCGAGTGTGTGTGTGTGTGTGTGCGGCCTTGTTTATATCCTCCTGAGACCCAGCAATTCATTTTTGTCCACTCTAGTGGACATTACGTTTTTGCAAATATCTCTCATACTATACATGTCACTCTATTAAGTCCTGTTGTTCCTTAAAGAGGACAACTGGGGCTTTAAAATGATACCACATGTTGGGGGTGTGACCTTGCCAACTTGCCTGTGCCTGTCTTTTCAAAATGGCCGCCATCCCAACAAGCACATTTTATGGAAAAAAGAAAGGTAAGCATGATATTCATAATTAAAACATTTTTTAATGTTATATTTCAATTGTTTCAAGTAAGTTAACATCTCAGGAATATTTGAGTGAGTTTTCAGAGCTGAGCTTATTTATTTTCATTTGAAAAACAGCTAATTTATATATATACTCTGTACTGGACGTCAGGACTTTGTACTTATGTTTGTTTCACATTTTTTCAGTAGACAGCTCTATGACGGAGGCAGAGAGGATTCTTAATAGAATCATTGAGGGAGATTCAGACATAGATCTATCAGAGGATGAGGGTCCAGTGAGAGAGCATGAGACAGGAGAGGGTGAAAGCTCAGATGAGGAGGACCCAGATGAGGTGGACCAAGACGCAGAGCCAGATGAAGTGTGCCGTCGTCCTCTGTGGGCCAAAACCAACATGTAGGGTTCTGAGGTTTTTAATCAGGGCAAAAATGGAAGGATAACCTACAGAGATGTGTTCTAGGAAATAGATCCCAACAGTTTATTTTTTAACCTAATGAAACAATTGAGGAAAAACTTTTAAGACATTCATTAGAAGGATGGATGTATGAAACAAGTGCAAACGTGTTCTCAAGTGAACTATCCCTTTAACATTTTTATAACATGTTAATGTGCTTAATTATTGAGTGTGTTACGTCTTTCTCCTAAGGTTCATGCCTGTGTTGGAAGAATGCAGAATTACACCAGATGATGCTGTCCTAAGCCGTAGAGACTGGAGCCCACTGCAGTACTTCCAGCAGTACATTGATGAGCAACTAATTCAGGATCTGTCTGTCTTCACCAACCAGCGCATGGTACAGGATTCAGGCTGCAGCTTGAACACAACACCAGAAGAGATCAAGACCTTTTTAGGAATCTCAGTGTACATGGCATGCCTTGGGTATCCAAGAATTAAAATGTATTGGGCCGCCAAAACAAGAGTCCCGATTATATCTGACTCCATGACACGAGATCGTTTTTACAAGATCAGATCTTCGCTGAAAGTGGTCAATGATCTGGATGTGCCAGAAGATGAGAAGAAAAAGGATCTGCTTTGGAAAGTAAGACCACTCCTCAAGAGAGTGCTCCAAGGTTGCTTCATCCTACCCAGGCCAGCAAAGGTCTGCATTGACGAACAAATGGTTCCCTTCACAGGCCGGTGTCCAGTTCGTCAATACGTTCCTGGTAAACCAAATCCAACAGGATTAAAGGTATTTGTTCTTGCAACTCCAAGTGGCCTTGTGTTGGACTTTGAGACCTACCAGGGAAAGAACACCTTCGTTCAAGACCAGCAAATGGGAATAGGTGCAAATGCAGTCCTGCGTTTGACTGAGACGGTTCCCAGAGGAACACTGGTGTACTTTGACCGGTATTTTACCACCATCAAGCTTCTGGAGGCTCTTCTGGAAAGGGGCCTTCCTGCTACGGGAACAATTCAGAAGAATCGAATTCCAAAAGAGTGCCACTTCACTGCTGACAAGGTCCTGAGCAAAAAAGGAAGAGGGTCATCAGAAATGATCGTACGGAGACCTCATGAAATCGCACTCACCAAGTGGGTGGATAACAAGCCTGTTGTCATGGTATCGACCGTCCATGGGATTGAGCCCCAAGACACCTGTTCCAGATGGTCAAAAAAAGAAAAAAAGCAAGTTCAAGTCCCAAGACCTGCAGTGGTAGCGGAGTATAACAGCAACATGGGGGGGGTTGATATGTGCGATCGCATGCTCAGCTTCTACAGAATGTCCGGCCGCACCAAGAAGTGGACTGTTCGTACCATGCTTCACTTCACTGATTTGGCCATAACCAACTCATGGATTCAATACCGACAAGACAGCCAGGCTCTGCAACGACCTGCAAAGAAAACCTCCCAATACCTGGAGTTCAAACTTCTCTTGGCTGAGGAACTGATATCCCAGGCACAGGCATGTCAACGGGATGAAACTGACTCAAGTGACGAAGAATTTTCTCCAGATATCAAGAAAAGGAAGCCCCACCCAGATGAGAGCATAAGGAAATACGGTGCAATCCATTTGCCCCAAATGCTCAACATTCCAAATGCTTCCAGATGCAGAATGCCTGGATGCAAAAGCAAAACCTTTGTGAGATGCATAAAGTGTAACATGTTCCTCTGTGTCTCCAAAAAGTCAGAATGCTTCATGAAATACCATCAAGAGTCAAACGTCAAATGAAGAAATCACAAAAGGTTCAGGTGAAATGGTGAAGTTACAAAAAGAAAAATCTGCATTTGCTATTTGTTTAGTATTTGGTGTTGTATTTTACTTGATGATTCCAGTGGATCTTTCCATGTACATACTCAGCCTTTAAATGTTTCACGCTTGAGAAAAATTAAATCCTGTTGTCCACTACAGTGGACATGTTGTAAAATTTGAATAAAATTAAGTTTTAAAA
>NW_019434324.1:0-1473 GCF_002814215.2 Seriola lalandi dorsalis
CCAAAGAAACACACAGAGGTCATTTTGACGCATCAGGACCACAACTTACCTTCCGCAATTCAGCATGTAAATCCATCTATCTAAGCTACGCTCTGGTAGCAACGATGAGTCAAATAACTTACAGGGAAAGTTCACTCAAAAACACCAAAAAAAGCAGCTTATTAAAAAACAGTGACAAGTAAAACAAGACTTTATGAAACTTTTGACTCTATGACTCCTCTCTATTGTGCTACTGTCATAGTACTTTTTAGTTTTCAGCATTATCCCATACGGTGGTTGCTGTTGAAGAACAATCACTTGTCTTGCTGTAATAGAGCCTGTACTGAACTTCTCAGTGTTTCCTGCTGGAAAGACTGTTTAATCCTGCCACTGTTTCTAAATGAATGCAAACATATATTAAGTATTTCTCTGCTGCAATGTCCTCTTACTAATAATCTAACATAAACACTGATGTGAATGAGTCTCTTATGAGTCGATAAAGGAAAAAATGGTTTATTTGTGTTTCTGTGTGAACTGGTCCTTTAACATATGAGCGTATTTCCCTCTGGATTCTTGAGCTTGATTTCACTTGAATATGTTTTTCAGTTGATCATCCTGGAAATAAAATTGGCGTGATGTGCATCATAAGGATACGCAACTGTTTAATTATCTCTGCCTGCATGTGTGCATGAGACTGTGTGCTCAGGGTGTATGGAGGAGAAAAAAACAAAGTTGTATTTTTCATATTCTTACTGTCCATTTTCCAGATCTTTAACATGACAGACCGAGGCCTCCACGTAGTCCCGTGGTTTGTGGTAGGGGGGGAGCGGGGTGGAGTCGTCATCAGAGCCGTGTCCCAGGGCCCCGTTAGGTCTGCAGTCAGCAAAGGGACTCGCTTTACCATTAGGTGACAGCCCGTCCACCTCTTTTTCTTTTTCCAGGAGAGAGAGTTCCACTTTAACTTCAACTGCACAACACAGACACATCTCACTAAGAAAATGTCTGAACACAAAAATGTCACAATGATGCTGCAAAGCTTTCAAATAGAAATCAGTTTGATGTCATATTTGCTTCTAATTACCAGTGCATTATATTCCATCAGTCCTCTGTTATTTTATTTCTGCCTGAAAGAGTAATTTGCCTCCCCCACAGAGAAACAATTGAGTCCGACAACTCCACAACTGAAACAAATGAAAGCAGGCAGCGTGTGAAGGGAGGACTGTCGAAGTGCACTACCTCCTTTTCTTTTGCTTTTTTCTTTTGCTTTGTTTTGTTTTCTACCTTCTAATGAATACAGCTATCATTTGATTCTTCAACATTCAATATGAATACAGATTTTCTAAATACTATAAAAAACACACCACGACTGTCTTCTAAAGAGCAGGAAATCAATCAAATCATTCCTGTGCAGACATATTTTAATACTGTTGCTGTTCATATTAGTTTCCCCAGTTTTATGGTGCAGAAAATCCACAAAAATGCAGAAAGATAGCT
>NW_019434325.1:0-1504 GCF_002814215.2 Seriola lalandi dorsalis
GCTACTTTTGTCTGGCAGGGCTCAGCAGGTGAAGGGCTTCTTTTCAAGATAAGAGTGCAGGAGTTTTTATAAATTCAGTGAGTTTGTAAAATTGCTCTCTAAATTATACAACAGTGAAGCTTTAGAGTGCCTCTTTCATTTGAACAAGAATCTTGTGAGCACTGATTAGAGTGGAGTGGGATGGAGCGGAGAGAAAGCTAAAAAAGTTAAAAGTTAAATCAGCCGTGTCTCACCAGGATAAAGTCGGTCTGATAAGTGGAGAGCATGAAGACGGAGACGTGCTGCTGGGCTAGAGGGGCTATGACCGACTTGGCGATCTTGGTCACACCAACAGCCTGTGAGCTGCTGGAGGCGTTGCCGTTGGAGACCACATTGAGCGGCAGCCAGATGGAGCTTTCTACCTGGAGGTGCTCTGAGGGCTGGAGCTCTGAGTGGGAAGGGAGAGAGAAGGGAAAAGTTGGTCAGTATGTTATGTATAGTATGCATACATAAAGTCTAATGTATCATTGTGAACAGTTAGCAGTGATTTGGTCATTTGCAGATCAAAGAAGATAAGACATTTTTTTAAATTACTGAAAAATAAGTGCTTTTAGACACCTAGGTTACTGTTTCAACGGCGTTTCAATAAATACATCTTAATGTGCAGCAGGTCATTTATATACTGTTTTACTCCATCCCATCTTTTACACACAGGGGTCAGTTTACTTGCGATAGAGAGAGTCAACCTGCAAAAACAGCTGCATAATGTCTTTTGTGGCTCTGGACAGGGAGAACAGAACATGTGCATTATAAACTGCTGGCATGGAGTTTGAAAGATAAGGAAATTTAACTGGCAGACAAGATCTGATGAAATATGCTAGTGGATTGCATTATGGGAAATGCAGGATACAGTATTTTTGGACTCTGACTCATGGTAGGGACTTAAAAAAAAAACAAAACTCATGATATCTATCTATATAAACCAGGCCAAGCCTCCACCAATTCTGACAATCTGTTTTTTTAATCTGTCTCTTGCCAGTCCCATGTTTTTATGTAAGTCAAACACTGAAACGCTTAAGTATCCCTTTAATTCAGAGGCCTAGATGTCGTTTGACTTTCAAGTCACCCAATCTGTGCTTACTGAAGGAATTTATTCCATCTCCATTATGTTACCACAAGAGAAATTGGTTTAATATACTTAAAAAGAAGAACAAAGAAACCAATTGAGTGAAATAATGGTGCAACTGCCACATTAATAAACAAACAAACAAATAGATATTCCCACAAGGAGGAGCTTGTTTTGCTAGTATGTTGAGTGCTTTTCAAAACTGGTAAACACAGGAGGATGGCAGCATACTTGGAATCACCATTGCAGACACTGCTAGTATCAGCTTTACATGATATGCGAGTATACAACACCAAACAAGACAGAGCACTAAAAAAAGACAAATCATCCATGCCATAACTTAAACAGTTTCATCTATGTTAAAACCAAAATAGAAATACTGTAAAATGATTCATTCAT
>NW_019434326.1:0-1489 GCF_002814215.2 Seriola lalandi dorsalis
CTTGGTTTTCACCTTTGTAGTTAAGTCTCTTTGCCTCAACCTCCAACAACAGCACTGTCACCTTGTTGCACAAGCAGATGTCAAGTATAAACAGTGCTGAAAACCCACAAAGCTGACTTGTATTAAAAACACAACAGAGGGTTAGAGATTAAAATTGTTTATTCATGATGCTGAGGTCAGACATCTCTTTACTAAGTTTATTAATAAAGTATGTACAATAGTTAAAAAAAAATTACTCATAGCTGAACCTGGAGGCATTGACGAGGTCCAGAAATAGAGATGTCTGAAGTAGAACTGAACAGTTCAAGGCCTGCTTGACCTGCTGACAGACAGTCAAACTGCAAATTTAAAAAAAATATATATAATAAAATAAAATGTCCTTGGGAAGGAAAGGTTATATAAAAAATAAAATAAAATAAAAAACAAAAAAAAAAAAAAGATTTAATTGAGCTGTGCAGTTCAGTGCTGATGCAGGTTCAGACTACAACCACATGCAGTTAGACCGCCCTGTTGTCCCAGATCTCCTGGGCCTTGCTGCTCTCCAGCTGCTGCAGGTGGAGGGCCAGCGGCAGCAGCAGGTCACTCAGGTGCTGGCTGGAGAAGGTGAACGCATTGTGGGCCGTGACCTCTGCAGGCGGGGTGGCCAGAGGAGAGGTTGATGGAGGAGAGGAGGAGGTTGAAGAGTTCGACGAGGTTGAGGTGAAGGGGGAGGTGGGGGAAGGTAAACCTGAACTGCAGAGAGATTGCTGAGGGTGGAGGGCTCTTCCTTGATGCTGGTCTGGCGTTTTGATCTTGCTGGGGAGGCCGTGCTGGAAGCGACAGCGTGTGCCGTAAAGGCAAAACCCGAAGGAGCTGAAGGTGCGGCATAGAGCTCCTCGAGGCCTCCACTCCTTGGTCTGTGGCTGGAGCTGGTGGCTGAGACTGGATGGAGTCTTCTCCTCGCCAACATCAGGAGACTCCAGACTGCCGTTAACATCTCCACCCTCGACGTGCAGGAAGTTACAGCGAGTACCAAATGGACAAACGCCAAAGGAGCGGAAGGTGCGGCAGGGGACGTTCCTGCGGCGGCGTAGGGCAGGCCGCTGCTCAGTGGGGCTGTGGACAAACAGGCAGCGGCTGCCATAGTAACAGTAGCCAGTCGTGTGATAGCTACGACACAACTCCGTCTTGTACTTCGGGTGGCGGAACGGAACGTGGAGCTCGTTGAGGCCGTGGGCGAACTGGCAGCGCTCTGCGTACTTGCAGAACCCAGTAGCGGAGTAGCTGGTGCAGAGCTCCGTCTTGTAGCGGGTGGAGCAGACCCAGGGGATGAGGGGAGGGGAGGAGGACTCTACCAGGGGAAGGAGGGCCTTAGCTAGGGAGAGACTGCATTCTCCTCCACCACTGCCGCCATCGCCATCCAAATCCTCAGTTGACAGCAGGTTGTCAACCAGCTCCTCATCTTGGCAGGAAGGCAGGAACAAGTCGTCGCTACTGGTCTGAAAAAAAA
>NW_019434327.1:0-2008 GCF_002814215.2 Seriola lalandi dorsalis
TTTCTGTTACTGCCTGTTGGTGCTTGCATTTCTTCTGTATTCTTTCAGTATACAGCCAAACTTCCATGTCTTATTTTAGAGACGATTCCTCCTTGCTAGGCTTTATGGCAGGGTACCACTTTACTACAGGTTCACATATGGATGCTCACAAGTGTAGATGTCCATCACTATGCCAGAGTTCATAGAAATGTATGCAATTGTTGTCAAGATATTTTAGTAAAAATCTAAAAATGTCAACCTCATGATGGCAGAAGGCGAAAAGACAGGGTATCACTAAAGTGAGAAGGATTCATCCTCTGGGGAACATGAAAGTCTGACTTGTAAGCAGTTTGACTAAAGAGTGACCTTCCCTTAAACTTCTCACTAATTATCCACAAATTCAACAACAAAATCAAAAGTTAGATAAAAGTCCAATCAAAACATTGTTCCATCTTTCCTCTTCCGCTAATAACGCCTCAGATTAATCTTGTGACGTTTTGAAGGGGTCCAATCCCATATGTTGGGAAACACTGGATTAAACTAACTAACTTCTTTTTAAAATTTTTTTCTCATTATCATTTATTTGTCCTATACTTTAATTTCAGAGTACACCGAGACATCACGCTGTGTAAATTTCAGTACCAACCGGAAAGATTGAGGTGAGCTAAAACTTTTGCCTGGAAGTGAACTTTATACTCCCAAGTGGATCAAAAGTACAAACCTACTGGACTGATAACATTGAAAACTTCACTATGACTAACGTGATAAACTCTTGTTAGTGCTTCCATCGAAACATCAGTTTGTTATTGAGAGCTTTGATTTATGATGTGTGTGTGTGTATATATATATATATATATATATATATATATATATATATAAAAACACATGCGAGCGGAAACTGATTTCTATTTTTACAGAGACACATTTAACTGATCAAGCTGCACATACATTATGTCTCCCTCTTGAACTCCTTCCCCTCTTCTCTCCATCTTTGTTGGGTTTATGTATGTATGATGGAGGCACCCCTGAGACTGCTGATTTTATAGTGTTTTATTTAGAGAAGCTCCTCTTCACAGACTAGGCTTTTAGCGCAGCTGTAGTCTGTGACCCACTTCTTCAAGACAGGCAGGGCTGGAAATGAGGAGAAGGTGGAAGCTGAAAGGAGGAGAAGGGACGTGTAGGAATCGTGGGGCAAAGGGAATTTATCTGCAGGACAAGGAGAGTAAAATGAAGAGAAATGAATGGATAAATGAAGAAGACAATAGGAGGAGACGAGGAGGAAGATTTGAAGATGTGGGCAAATTTAGTCTATATTTTAGTCTTTAGCCTCATATAAGTTTCCCTCAATCCTGTACTTTAGGAGGTAGAAAAATCAAACGGAAAGATGAGTTTAGTTGTGGTCATGCTTTTCCACAGCAGAAATTTTTTGACATGTTACAGCAAAAGAAAAACAAAACAATGAAGATTAATAATGATTGCATTAAATGTAGTTTTACCTCTTCCGTGGTCTTGGTAGTGTGCGATTTCACCTTTCGCCAGTGACTTGGCAAGCCATAATGAGTGCTGTGAAAAGGGTTTATGGAGTGTGAACCATATAGCTGCTGTATTTGACCACTGAAAGCAGTACACGGCAATATTGATGTTAACATAGCTACTGTTACTACAAACCTGAGATCAACATCTAAATAAAATACTTGGCTCATTTAATCAGGACTGTCCCCAATGATATGACAAAAGAGTCTTTTTCTGGAGTCCAAAGTCATTTCAGTTATTCTGCAACAGTTTTGATAACTTATTAATCATTTATGTCATTCAAAATGGATAAAAAGATCAATGGTTCAAGAGTCTCAAATGTGAATATTTTCTGGTTTTCTTAGTTTTCTGATATATACCTTTGGGTTTTAAACTGTTAATCAGACAGAAGAAGAAGCTACCATGGGTTCTGGGAAATTGTGGTCTCTATTTTGTGATATTTTCTAAACCTATAAACTGTGAAATTGATTAATTTAGAAAAATAGGCTGATTAATT
>NW_019434328.1:0-1470 GCF_002814215.2 Seriola lalandi dorsalis
TATCTATCTATCTATCTTTTTTTGGTAGTCAGTCTGGTAGCGCGTGCACATTAGTGCATGTATGTGTGCGTGTTAGTATCTGTGAGTCCCTCTTGTTAAACTGTTGGAGGAATTTCCAACATGGCTATCAAAAAATGTTTACAGGTTGTATTGGCATGTGGCCTACACAGAATATGTATTTGTAAGCACAAAAGAAATTAACTATGTCTTAGACCGTCACAAGTGCTTCACCCTAACTGAAAGTTTACCGTTCGCTGATGACATTGAACCACAGGGAGTAAAATGTGGTGGAGTGTGTGCCGTGCTCTTGTCACTGACCTCCTTTTGTTTCATACGATGCTCCCGATAAGCTGATACCAGAAACGTCTTCATCCCGTCGACTGCAACGATGGATTCCTTCTCTCTCTGGGGAGCTTCATGAGTGAAAATTGTTATATCAAGTTTGTGCCTGAGCGCTTGACAGTTGTCTTCCCACAAAAGCTACTAAGCTGTACATTTCTTTTGCACTCACAACACAGCAACAGTAAATAAACATGTTTAGGTTGGAGTGATCCCACAATAAAAGGATTATTTCTTATTCTATTAGAAAAAAAGGTTGGGTCAGGTTGGAAACAAACTCCAAACTTGGTGAGACTTATCTGAAAGAGAAAACAACAGACAATGAGTGAAATTATTCCCCAAAATGTCAGGAAACCTCCCCTGACTTCCTGTCTTTGACCTGACTTCCTGAGGTTGTGTGCATGGTTGCTGAAAATTTACTGACATGTCTGGTGCCTTCACGTTCAGTGAGCTCCAAATAAAGAGGTTTAGATCATTCAGAGTGACTGTTGCTTTGTTTACATCCTGCCTGATCCTCTGACTGCTTGTTGATATCAGAAATGAACTTGGCGACAAGATTATCATAATTGACAGTAATGATGTTCAAAACCACAAAAATATAGACCAAGTTGCAATAAATTGGTTTATCCTGAAAAACTGGGGTTCGTGAGTACAATGATATAACAACCAGCAGAGAGGGTAGAAACACTATAAACTAGAGCTAACTATAATCTCTCCACACTGCCAGCTGCAGGTTCATTTCCGTAAATAGATAATGAACAGAAAAGAAATAAAACATGTGGATGAGTCATGTGTGGCTGTTGTGGCTGTTCTGAAGTTAAACATGTAGTTTTAATTGGTTACACTTCAGTCACTAGTTCATACTTGTTCTGTTGCACATGCAAACAGACAAAACACAAATTCAGAAAACATTTTCATCGGTTTGACAACAAATGTGCTGCAAATACTCACAACACAATGGAAGTGTGTGCCATTGGGCCATATGCCAATCACTTCCTTACAATTTGTGTGCAGTACAAACCCCACCCTCCCTCTCCCTGACCTTCCTGTCTCTCTCCCACTGTCGCTATCGAGATTACGGCAAAAAAATAACTTTACAAAAAGGGACGAACCTGCCGCGACGCTCTTGAT
>NW_019434329.1:0-1558 GCF_002814215.2 Seriola lalandi dorsalis
AAAAAAAAAAGGGGGAAAAATCTGCCTGTAGAACAAGAAAAACTAAACCTGTTTTAAGGTAAATCAACCAGTTTCAAGGATTTTCTTGAATCGGCTGTAATTTGTGTGTCCATTTTGTAGTTCAGCAATCTGCCAAATCCTGTTCTTGAGTCAGGATACTTTTAGGAAATCCCTGAAACTAACAAGTCTGCACCAGGAGAAAAAGATTTGCTTTAAAAAGCCCTGAAGGCTCAGTGCAGGTGTAATTTACTTGTAAATACATTTTCCAGGAGAGGAGGAAGTGTTGCCCGTTCTTATCAAATTACATTAGCCATCCAGAAACACTTAAGAATAACTTTACCATGGGACCACTTTCATCATGCATTAACGAGAACATTTAGACAAGATAAATATAAAAGAAAAACAATTAATGGATGACAGACCTGGTGTCATATACCAAACCTGTCTATGTGTGAATACCCCATTGGCTTATATGTGTGTGTTTTGTGATGACCCTGATGGGCACATCTTGAAATGTTCACAATAAAGTAGTTGTTTTTTACTACAAATGTTGGAGCAATGTTGTTTTGACTATCTGTCTTCTCCATGTAGCACAGACGTAGGTGAAGCTGTGCCAGAAATCTCCAATCTAATTACATCAACACTCCATTGTATCATCTGCTTACTATATGAGGTGTTAGATTTTTGTGTGGGTTTCTTTCTTTCCTTCACATTAAACACTGATTCTCACCCACTGATATGCTTTTACCTAAAGTGAATGCTACGGGTCCAAAATGGTGCTTTGTCTCTCGCCAACTAATTCTGTCTTTTGATATGAAGGAGCCTTCAAATGAAACTGCAGAGGGTCCTACTTTATGGACCATCACCACACTGAATGGAGAGCAGGAGCTCGACACGACTGACACCAAGTTGAAGGGATCCACAGGGAAGAAGATCATAGATGGAGACAGTGATGAAGTGCCTTCACTAAAAATGAATCTGACTGTATTCAGTTCTACTTTCAATTATACATCGGCCCAGGAGGTAAGGATATTTTACATTAAAGTATGCCATCTTTAAAATCTCATCACTCTGATTTACACTGAATTGTATAGATTCATAACTGTCAGCTTTTAAATGTGAACACAGCGGGATATCAAAGTGTTTTACACTACTGATAACATCTTTCCATGATACGCATGATCATTTTCTCTTTATCTCTTTAATTTATCCTCTGACTCTACCTCTGACATGAAAAGAGACAAAAATAGTCTTTAACTGTGATCAATGGGCTGCACAACAGAGGATCATGATTAGGGGTGTTGCAATACACCAGTATTGATGGTAATCAGGATATTTAAAGAATTAAATGTTGTTGTTGTGTTAAAAATATACATATGGTGGCAGATGTTAGGCCTTTAAGTGTTAACTATCCATTAAGTGTAGTTGTTCTTTTTGTTCGCTTTTGTACAGGTATGGTTACAGACTCTCTCCACCTCTCTACACTCGTATTTGAGTCTAATTCATTTGCCAAAAAAGAGACAAAACAGATGAATTTGACTTATAGCATTTTTTTTTT
>NW_019434330.1:0-1688 GCF_002814215.2 Seriola lalandi dorsalis
GGGAGTATGAACGGCCTAACAAACACTGACTGCTTGACTAAAATGTTGGTATTTCATATGACAAGATGGCGTTGGCATGATACATTTGGAAGAAGTTAGATTTTGGTTACGGAACAAAAGAATTTAAAACCAACAAAATATCAACGTCAGCTGTTGTCAGCCCTATGGCTAACTGACGTTGGCATGACTGACAGCTGCGTGCCTGCAGGAGTGACTGATGGATTTTGTTTTCAAGTGACCGGTGAGTCCTGCTGTGTAAATTATCTACAGGGTTGATTAAGGTTGTTGTTTGTAATACTTGAATTTGCTGCTGTGGTATATGTTTCCTTTCCTTTGTTTTTTGTTGACTCGTTGAGTTATAACTTGGTTTGCATAGCGTCAGCGTGTTGTTGGTTTGAGCCCCAGTCAACAGCTGTCGGAAGGCGATTTTGTGATTTCGAGAAGTTGGTGACATAGTTTGCTTATTGTTCTGATGTTAGTGGAGCTAACACACACGGCTGCCGCGGCTCAAGTGTAACAATGAGTTGCCATTGATCAATGAAGGACCAGTGGAAGACCCCACGGTCAACTACTATTAAAAGTAATTCAAGTCCAATACATATTTACACCCAGGGCACACAACATGAAAATACACATAAACAATATAGATGATGATGATGAAAATAAAAAAAAAAAACCCTGTGAAGTCACCACATATTCATGGGGATAGCACATGCATCCCTTTATGTAACTGTTGTTGAAGTCCAATCAGTGGGATCAGAATTTTTTGTGTGAGGGGGTGACGGCAATTACCAGTGCAGTCTTCCTCTTACTTCCTCTCTCTCCATCCTCAGATCCAGCACTCCTCCTCTCCCTCCCCCTCTTCTTTCCCGTCTGCCTGGCGAGGCTTTGGGAGGAAGGTGACATTGCTGCTGCCATACGTCTGGCCCAAAGGCACTACAGCGCTGCAGGGAGTCGTGCTGCTGTGTGTGGGCCTGCTGACAGCAGAGCGGCTGGTCAATGTGCTGGTGCCTGTTTACTCCAAGAACATCGGTAAGCACTAGAAACAGAGGGTACTGCTGTAAATGAAGAGAACCTGATATTTATTGGTTCACATGAATATAGATAGGGAAATTCAGGTATGTGTTGAATTGTTCAAAATCAAAAAATTGGTGATACATAGAAAAACTGAAAGAGATGGAGGCCCATTCCAGAAGAAAAACGTGAGACGGGTGTAAACTAAAATTTGCAATAACTTACTTAATATTAAGGTAAATGCTATTTTGTATGCATCAAAAAGTATTCAAATATAACTTCTAAGATGTCTGAAACCCATAGATATTTGTCTGTGCAATATTTTATTATCCAAAGAAATGAATAGATAAAGCAACAAAACAGCAACTAAAACAAAGCTGTTACCGTCAGACTCCTGCTGCATTATGCTCATAAAACTCTAGATGGTAGTGTGCTCAAATTTTTAAAAGTGTGGTCAAACTTGTCTCCATGTGGTTTTCCTTGTTTTCTTCCTTCATTTGAATCCTAATTAACAGTTTAAGTTCTGCCAGAGCTTGATGAAAGTTTGTCTACATCCAGAATTTGTTGTGTGTTTTAATTGAATACATTTTCACAATTTAAAGCAAACCCCACTGCTTTGGTTGTGATTAATTGGAAAGTTTTTCTTGTTTTTGACCCCTCATCCATCAGTTTAT
>NW_019434331.1:0-2012 GCF_002814215.2 Seriola lalandi dorsalis
ACAACATCAGGCCCCAGCATGGACTCTCCTCGCAGCAGATTATCAAACAGCTCCTCAGAGATGGGCCCCTGCCGGTTTTTCACATTGACTGACCTTCAGAGCTGCACAAGTCCAAGATCTACTTTATGCATGAATCAATTATTAATCGTAAAGGTCTTGGGGAAAAAAAAGCCTTATCAAGGTTAATTTTTTGTGTAATGTCATTGAGCAGAGCACGCTTCACTGAGCCTAATACACATTGCCGTAGCCAGGGTTTTAGAAATACACAGGCTTTTTAAGACTTATGGAGGGCAAAAATTGGATTACAATAGCATTTTTCCCAAGGACAGTCTTCAAACTCCTAGTGTCATGACTCTTCTGAAGAGTCGGCTGCATGAGTACGAGAGCTGGCCCAGCCGTGGTTTTCAGCACATATTCTGATAAAAGCCTTTTTCACTTTCCATGTACACATTTTATTATTTAAGACACTGACTGTTTTATAAGATCTCAGTCATATACTGGAGATCTGTCTCATACTGCAGGGATAACACCTTCTCTCGTCATCTCTATGGCAACAGCAGTAATAATACAGTACAGACACATGAAAGAGAATAAAGAAACATATCAGCAATGCCCAGTGCTTTTAGCTGATTATTTTCTCTCCAACTACCTGCCGTGACAAAGGGAGAGGAGGAATAATTTTTGATCAGTCAAACATGAGGTATATCAGATGAATCTCAGGTTGAAATCAAAAGAAAGGGAAGCAAATGTTCTGCAGCAGTGGGCATGATGTGTCCTCTATATGGTAATAAACATTCAACTCTTTAAAAGGGCTCTAACTAAAAACAGCTTTGACTTGTTTTCTACCTTTTCTGTTCGAATTTAGCACAAAAAAAGAACATGAACAACAAAAAGAATATGAAAAAAGGATTGATTGGCTGTAGTTCTGAAATTCTTCCAGCCAGAGATGTCACTCTACTCATTTTCTCAGAAACAGACTTCAAGAGGTTCCATGATGCAACAATGTGAAGTAGATTGCAAGAGCAGATGTAAAATTTTGCTCAATTGACTCTATCAATGCACCAGCTTATTTCATGTTTATTTGCTGTTCAGTAGAACTATACACGAAGGTCCTTAGTTTGATTTCAACTTATATTATTTCAAATGAATATTGTTGTGTCCACTCAGTTTTCAGGTGATTTAAAAGGTTTAGTAATTTTGGTCTGAGGTAATTACAATGCAACATTTCTATTTTTGGAAAAACCTGAGGACTCTATCACAACTTCTTCTTTTTTTTACACTTTTAAAATTTCAAATATCAGCAAAATTCTCTATGCATGGCTTAAGGAGAGAAGTTTTGAATCAAACAAGAATTTTTCACTTGATCTTTTAATTAAATCAAGGTGAGAGGAGTCCGAGTTGTTCTCCTTTTTCTTTCCCAAGTGGAAATGTCTTTTATGGCAGCATCCTTACCTGTACTGAAAACACTGAAAACCAGTATACTGCTTTAATGTGGAACATGTTTTGGTATTTCTCTTTTCTCTTAAGGTTGTGTGGTGACAGTGACGGGGCGGCTCACGTTCGTCAGTAACAAGTCAATGGAAATTGAAGTGTTGGTAGATGCTTCCTCACTGATGGAGCCAGAAACAGGGAACTATCGTGCTGTGTCAGCCTTCTTCACCTTCATCTCCCTGGACAAGGACAACAAGCCTCTCCCTGTTCCTCCTCTTAAGGTTGGTACCTTCCTGTTTTCTGAAGTTCGTCCTTTTGTTAAAACCTGAATTTAGAATTAATTTGATCATTTTTTATGGTGACAAAAATGCAGTGTTTTTAGAGGCCATTAAAAATAAATTAAATATAAAAAAATTAGCAATGTAATGACAACTGCTTTATTTTGAATATCAACTAAATGCAATTCATTACTGACTAAATGTCATGTACACACACACACACACACACACTGAGGGCTTATTGCTAATATCTCCATGATATCCCTGGACCGCAGAGTCTGGCTGACTCAGCATTTATTGTTC
>NW_019434332.1:0-1355 GCF_002814215.2 Seriola lalandi dorsalis
TTAAAGCCGCTGGTAACAGATGTCTTCCGATATCCATCATTATAGGAAAGGAAAAGATCTGATCACTGCTTTGATCTGCAGATCTAGAGAAGGTCATCTGTGCTTTTATCTCGTCCAGTCTGGACTACTGCAACGCTCTTTATCCTGGTATCAGCAGGCGAGACATCCAAAGACTACAGCTGGTTCAAAACACTGCTGCATGTTTTCAATTTACTCCCTTTATTCCTTGTCTTTTCTGTGTTTTGAAAGGTGCTTCTATCATTGTCTCACCAAAATATTATGATTATTCAAAATTAGTGTTCATACATTCTCCAGAAAAACAAACCTCTTACATCACAGGAAGTCAGTAGAGTCTGTGTTAATGTAAAAGACACTGAATCAACCAGGAGAGGAACAGAGGAGAGAAAACGTCTGCACAGAAAAGGAGAAGCACCGAAATGTAATTCCAGATCTTTGGGCTCGGGAAAGTTTTTAAACATCTGCGTAGTGTGACTAATTGCAGATTTTTCCTCCAAATACGATGATATGATTAAGATTAATAAGACGTCACCTGGCTCGCTGTTGTTGCCTGGACATGCAGGAACCAGTCGGCCGATCCGGTGATGAAAATCACCTTGGCCTGTGACAGGAATGTAACTCCACGCGGCTCACGTGTTGCCGTCAGGGGCCAAATGAGGCCCCTCTGACGGCATCACTCCCACTTCAACATCTGCCATCTTGGATCCGATAGAGGCACATGCTGCATGTATCACCTCCTGCTGATCCCTTGCGGCATAAAATTGGATGCCGTGCTCCGAAATGGAAAAATGAGATGAGATGACTCAAGGAAAAATGACAATTTCAGCATTCCATGAAATAAGGCAGAGGATATAAATATTCTGAATTAATATTGGCAGCTGTTTTCTCTGAAGCGCAAGAGGTGAGGAATGTGTTTGACTGTAAAATTGAGGATAATTGAAAACAAGTGAAAACAAAACGGGAGAGACCTGGAAGAAAAGGGGCGAAAGGAAAAAAGGAAAAATGACTTAGAAAACCAGGTGGAAAGGAAGAGAGAGAGTGAAAGAGATGTCAAGTTCAAAAAGCATCGGAGCGGTGACTCCTGTCAGGGCTGAGAAGAGGTCGTACTGAGAGGAGGCTGTCGACAAGGTCACAGGTCGATGCTTGAACTTTCGTGGAACAAGCGGAGAGAGAGAGAGAGAGAGAAACTGAAGTTCTTTCATTTGAGTGAGAGGAAACGCACATATAGAACTTCAGGGAAAGATTTGTTTCTAATACTGTATATGCAGCGTTTCCACTTCTAAAGCTGTTGCTGATTGAAGCAATGGGAGAGGACAAAGACATTAAATGAGTATTAA
>NW_019434333.1:0-1618 GCF_002814215.2 Seriola lalandi dorsalis
TTTTTAAATCTTGTGCATAAAAGATTTTAAGTTTAAAGTCAAATGATGATTTTGTGCAACAAGATTTTTTTTTGTTTGTTTGTTGTAAAATACATGACTTATTACTGATCATTTAAACTACTTTATAAACAGTTGAGTTCTAAGGTCCCTGCTCCACCACAGCTATATTTTGATTTCAACTTCTCTCTCAATATCCTGTTGTTCTGTTGTCAGACAAGTTTCAGCGTTCTCATCTTTCCTTCTTATTACATGCAGCTTTCTCTCCTGGTTTCATTGCTGTGCACCACCCCGACCTGACCGCTAACTGCTGCTGTTCAACTCAAGTACAAGTACCTCAAAACTGTACTAACATAAAATACTTGAGTAAAGATATAATATAGTAGAGTCACTTTCCACAGTTGTTGGGGACCCACCTGGTTCCAACTGCGCCATTTAGATACAGCTGTTCTAAAAGAGACAACTTGACATGTGGGACTGTTACAGTTACAGTCGTGTGTAAGGAAGGATTCACAGTTCATTAACCCACAAACACACATTTAAGAATCAACTGGCTCCAGTTACTCTTTAAACTGCACAGAGTCTGTTGGCCAGTCAATGACATTTTATAGACTTTAAATCTATTTTAAAGATTATTTAATTATTAAAAGATAATTGTCTGACCTATTGAGAATGATAATAATTATATTGTTTATCAATGTTTATCACTTGACACAGAAAAAGAAAGCAGTTCTATAATATACAACTTTACAACAAATGGCCTCAATATAAACTAAAACGTGTCTTTAAACCAAGATTGTGACACTTTTCAAGACTGGGATCACAAGATGGAGGATTGAAGACCCATCATAGTTGATATTAAACTTCAGTGGTGCAAATTTCCAATAAATCTGTGATAAATCAAATTATGTAGACTGAGATGATATAGAGTGAAACCTCTGGTTTAATCCTGTCCTATTTATAAGATACAAAAATGAAGGAATCATAAAAGTTAATGCATGCCTGAACCAAATGTCATGAATGATGATCACCAAAGTCATTATCATTCGTCCTCTGGGGACCATGAATGTCTGCACAGCATTCAGCAGTTGTTGAGAGATTTGAAAAGAACATGCAACAAGGATAAATTTAGTCACCTCTGCATCATTCATAAACACTGACAGGACAAGGACGGCTGCATCGCCATCATCAAACTGAGCCTAAACTCATATATTTAAATTTGCATCCAGGTAAGTCACCTGAAAAAGAGAAAACTGTTTGAGCACAATGAAAACATTTCATGAAACCAGGAATGACTTCAGTCACAGGGGGAGAACTAATTGTTAGAAAAACATTCGACACCCTCACATCCGATTGGACAACTCTTGCTCTAAGGTGCCGTCACCGGCCAATCGTGGTCTGTTGCTAAGGAGAAAGAAGCCCACCACCTGCTCTCGTCAGCGCGCCGCTCAGAGGTCCCCGGTCGACACGCTCAGTGGGGATGTGAGGGCTTCTGTGGATCTGGTTCATCATTTATTAAAATGACATGTTGACACTGAAGGAGCCTGCGGTCGCTCTAAGACACTTGCTCTAGAGATGGTCATCAGGTTTGGAAGATTAAATGTCATTAAAGGGACGGTTA
>NW_019434334.1:0-2113 GCF_002814215.2 Seriola lalandi dorsalis
CATAAAAAGTCATAAAAACGACATAGTATAGTATGGCATAAAAAGTCATAAAAACAACACAGTATACTAAGGTATAAAAAGTCATAGTATGGTAAGTCATAAAAACATCATAAAAACGTCATAGAATAGTAAGGCATAAAAACGACATAGTATACTAAGGCAAAAAAAGTCATAGTATACTAAGGCATAAAAAGTCATTATGGTAAGTCATAAAAAGTCATAAAAAGTACATAGTATAGTATGGCACAAAAAGTCATAAAAACCTCATCGTATACTAAGGCATAAAAAGTCATAATATGGTAAGTCATAAAAAGTCATAAAAACAACATAGTACAATAAGGCATAAAAGGACAGTACAGTAAGGCATAAAAAGTCATAGTATGGTAAGGCATTAAAAGTCATAGTAAGGTAAGGCATAAAAAGTCCTAAAGACATCATAGTATAGTAAGGCATAAAAAGTCACAGTAAGGTAAGGCATAAAAAGTCGTAAATCCGTCATAGTATAGTTAGGCACAAAAAGTCATAAAAACTTCATATACTATGGTATAAAAAGTCCTAAAAAGTCATAGTATAGTAAACCATAAAAAGGCATAAAAAGTCCTAAAAACGACATAGTATAGTAAGACCCAAAAATATCATAGTATAGTAAGGCATAAAAAGTCATAGTAAGGTAAGGCATAAAAAGCCCTAAAAACGTCATAAGGCATAAAAAGTCATAAAAATGTCATATACTATCGCATAAAAAGTCATAAAAACGTCATATACTATGGTATAAAAAGTCATAAAAACGACATATTATAGTAAGGATTTAAAAGTCATACAAACGACATATTATAGTAAGGCATGAAAAGTCATAAAAACGTCATTGTACAGTAAGGCATAAAAATGACATATTATAGTAAGGCATAAAAAGCCATAAAAACGGCATAGTATAGTAAGGCATAAAAAGTCATAAAAAAACGACATAGTATTGTAAGGCATAAAAAGTCATAAAAACGACACAGTAAGGCATAAAAAGTCATAAAAACATCCTAGTATACTTCGGCAGTGGATATGAAAAAAAAAATTGAATACCATTGATACAAAACTAAAATGTCAATGAATCAGTCCCGAAAAAAACATTTACAAAATTAAAACAGCAGACAAGTTAGCCAGTGTAAAATAGGTTTTATTCTGCACTTTAACATCACTGAAGCAGCACAAACATGCTGCACTTTGCATACAAACGCTAAGGCAATATTACTGTGTAATAAAAATAAACTTCAGAATGACAAAGGACAAAGCACTACATGAATGCACACTTTAGTGAAATGTGGAGGAAATCACGAGCAGACCAATCACCGATCACAACACAGTAAAAACTCGTAATGGACAATTATAGTCAGTAACAACAACTGGATAAACACATGACATGAGCAAACACTTAATGGGGTTTAACCATTATATAGTTTCTTTTACATAAAACTAAAGTTATATGTAGAAAACGTTGCCTTTAACAACATATTAAGTATTCATAACCAGAAGCTGCAAAGTCTATCAGAGAAAAAGCTGCACGTTGAATAACACACAATTACTTCATTTTGTACAATACAAACAGCAATTTTTATATTCATAGTGCTGATGGGTTGTTTCTCATCTCTGTTTGCAGCATGTTAAGAGGTCTACGTTGTGGAAATGGAGTGACTTTGAACACTTTGGCACTTCAGTGCAGGAAGTCAGAAGGTCATAAAACACAGTCCTGAGGTTAAAATATACACAGTGGACTAGCATATATATTTTAACATACTGAAATAACTACCAATGCCATTATCTGGTTCAACATAAAAATGCTTCTCTGTTGACACTTAGGATAGTTAAAGTTGACTTGTTAGCATTACTAAGTTTCTTCATCAAAAATAAAAGTTGCCAGTAACAATCCATCTTTCAGGCACCATTACCCTTTACACCAAAAACTGTACATTAATTTTGTCACCAAGGATCCAAAAGGTAGAGAGAATGAAAACCATATTAAAAGGGGCAAAATGTCAAGATTTCAGTGATGTCCTTTCCCAACTGGGCTAGTTGGTTAAATAACTTTTGATACCAATAATATAGTTTTTGAGTAGCTCACAGT
>NW_019434335.1:0-1586 GCF_002814215.2 Seriola lalandi dorsalis
CACATCTCCTGGGAAACAAAAACTCTCCCCCACACACAGGTTCATTTTAGTTACATTATTTGTTTTGTTATGACATGTTCATCTCTTCTGTGTGCTTGTCCTCACATTCATATTGTCCTCCTTTAGTCCAAAGTGGATTCATTTTTTAAATATTTTTGGGGAAATTTAGACATAATTCTCTAGATTTACTATTTTTAGTTTTTATCTTATTTTGGAAATTTGATTGCCAGAGAGTCTGCATTGAACGAGGAGCCTATATGAATTTTTTCCTATATAACACCTCAGTGTCTTTAAGCAGCACTATGTCCAGCAGCCCGTCTTGAGAATGATGATGATCATGTTCACAATTTGACTGAGATACCCATACTGAACTGAAATGTAAGAACTGTAGTTTCTATCTGTATATAGTTTGTATATGTATATTAATACATATATTAATATATATATATATATATATATGTGTGTGTGTGTGTGTGCTTGCATGTGTGTGTGCGTGCATGCGTGTGTGCTTGTGTTTGTGTGTATATATATCAGTACAAAGTCAGATTGTAAGCGTGATGTCATGACATAAAAAAATGACTCCACTTTGGACTAGCGGAGGACAACATGGATATACATACAGTACATATACATGTATACATACATAGATGTACAAAGTCATGACAGTAGCAATGGCTGGTAATGAGGATTATTGTCAGCTATCTGACTAATTTAAATAATCCTTTAAGTCATTCTCTTGGTAGTATATTCAGTAAATTCTTGATTCTGGAATGATGATGATAGAATGATCTGGGAGAAGAAGACAATACCATTTGACACTATGTTTGTGATAGCGTCGCTATGGCAACCTTTGAAAAAGTGCTCCTGACCATCGTGTTTTGCTATTATCCGTGTCATTGTCATTGGAGTCAGTCACATCACGGGACTGGCCTCAGATTTTTTTTTTTCTCAGCCGCATCTTGTGCTGGATCGGCCTCCAGTCGTGCTGTCCACGCACATCAGAGCGGGAGGACGCTCAGCAGGAGCCGCTTCCCTCTCAGCCGTTCAGCTCTGACAGATGACTGGCATTCAGCATGACTGTCCTTTTTGTTGTCCTTTTGTGCATATTGGGCAATAAAATGTCACAATTAAATGAAAATGAAAATTTAAATGTGGTAAAACAAAAGACAAAAATAAATAATAGGATATCAGAAGAGTCAACTAAAATACATCAATAACCGTCAGTTCAGTAAAAGTGTTCTTTTAAATGTGTTGTAAGAATTATTAATTAAGAAGCTTTATACTTGTCCTTAAACCTCCAGTCCACTCCATAATAGCCTCCTGTCTATCTTTCACTAGCTTTTTTCAACCTCGTAGGTTTTTCTATTCTTATGGTATTGGTACATATTTTATCATTTACAGAGCAGAAGAATCTCCCATTATACCAACTTAAGACTATTGCTAATGACAGTGATTTACTTTCAGGTAAGGGTTGCTATTCCCAATCACAGTATTATTGACTGTTAGCACTGTAGGCTATTGTATTATATATATTGTATGTGATGGATGTTGAGGACTGGATTGCCTTGATGGGTAACTTTAACCAT
>NW_019434336.1:0-1651 GCF_002814215.2 Seriola lalandi dorsalis
GTCACCATGTGCTGTCTTGCATTCAGATGTGAGTATGTAGTATAAAACAGTTCATTTCCACGGTGCATGTGAAAGAAAACCTTTCCATACTGTCAGCAGTGTCTTCACATATAATGAAGGGAAATTCATCCTAATTGCAAACTTCTTTTTTTTCCACACACACATCATAGCATCTAATATATGATAAATAAGTAGCATGGTTTGTTTTAATGAGGGGCAAAGCTGTGGCATGAACAAACCGTACACACCATTCGCATTAGAGAAGCATTCATTCCTTTAACACCAGCAACCAGATGTGAAATTCATTCACTTGAATATAAACCTAACTGTGTGCTATTTTAAATAGCAATTTGTATCCAACCCAAGTATATGCACATATTTACAACTAGTTTTCATTCAGTTGGGACACAGACAATTTTAATATTCAGGTACAAACTGACTGATTTTGATTTTAGTGCACCCGATTCCTGGAACAAATTACAGGACCTCCTCAAAATCAATACACTCATACCTTTTGCACATTTTAGAAACCTGATGTTAAACCTCACAACCTCTATGAGCTGTTTTACATACTATTTCATTTTATATTTTATATATTTTTTTACTGTAGTTGAAATGATTTGATTAGATTATTTAAATTAGAACTGGTGTTTAGCAACTATCAAAGAGTAAAAGTTCAACACATTTTTTTACACTGAAGCAGAAGAAAAAAAGTTTTTTTATTCTATGTAAGATCATGGAATTGATGAGATTTTATAAACTGACCAGTGAGCCAGTGAGTAAAAAGTTAAGAAAGTTGTGAGAAAAGCCTCTAATTATACAACTTAAATAGGTTTATGTAACCTGGAGATAATGGTTTCCATCAACAGTACAATCAGACAGTATCTTATCACCCCTGCAATAATAGACTGACACCTCAGCATAGGATAAAATTGAACATTGGTTATCCTGTCACTGTGACTAAACAGTTGTTTCCAGGAAAACTTAATGAATCACACAGTAGCTCTCTGAAACAAACTAACAAACAAACAATAGAAGTAAGAAAGGAAAAAAAGAGCACACACACAAATTGGAATGGAAAATACATGTTGACATCCTGAAAATCACACACATAGTAAGGGACTTCAGCATTATCATATTAATAAGGGGCTGTTTGTTCCTTCTTATTTGAATCTATGCTGGAAAACAGTGAAATCCAAATTGAGAGAATATTAAGCACATATTGGCGGAGGAGCAACAATACACACACACACATTTTCCTTTTCGTTTTTTACGGCAGTCACCCAGCTGCCGAAGGACTGTTAATTAGCACAATGCTGATAGTAAAGCAGCCCCCCTGTGAGTACCTGTGGG
The DNA here is from genome assembly GCF_002814215.2 of Seriola lalandi dorsalis. NCBI lineage: Eukaryota > Metazoa > Chordata > Actinopteri > Carangiformes > Carangidae > Seriola > Seriola lalandi. The sequence goes on from NW_019434336.1 coordinate 1,354, forward strand.
TACACACAGGATTGGTTACAGTTGTGCAATGTGTTCAGGGGTAGTAATTGGATGTGATGAAGGAAAAGTAGGAAAATGAGTGTGAACACACACTAAAAGTTAGATGGAATAAACTTTCTCTGCCAACAGAAGCAAGTCTGTTTCATCTAAACTTGGCTATTCTTCAATCAAAATCCTAGCTTGGTGCAGGGCCTCACAGTATGTCTGTATTTCATGACTATAGAGGGTTAACAGAACTGCTGATTTGAATATTTCAACATGTTCTTATCTTTTGGATGTCAAACTAATGTGCAGGAGC
>NW_019434337.1:0-1978 GCF_002814215.2 Seriola lalandi dorsalis
GTGCGTGCGTGCGTGTGCATGCCCTGACCCAGTCTAGGCCACTGTGGAGTAAGTGAAGGCTTCTTGTTTGCATTAGCAGCTGCAGGGGCTTGGTGAGGATGCAAACTCCTGACGGTTGACTTGCTCCAAACCCGGGGCAGTTTACATAACTGAAGCACTGCACTGCCCAGGAAACCTGCCGTTAAATCACACTGTGTGAGTGTGTCATTGTGTGTCTCTCTCATATCCACACTGACTTATAGAAAAATAAGCATGTGGATTTAGGTAATATTGTTTCTTTTATTTATCCAGGTGGCAAAATGACAAGTTGAAATAAAACAATCTGCTTGTTCAGTTTTATTGCTCATCCATGAGACTTCATCAGTTTCACAGAGCTGGCAAATCCCCAATGATTAAACCTCTGTGGGCTGTTTACTCCCTGGTGTCGCACGGCTATCACTGGACAGTTGTTAGTAAATTGTGTAAAACTGCCTGTTAGGGCGGTTGGGATGGCACATTGAGTAATTAATAGCCTGAAAGATTTATGCAGTGAACTGAAACGAAGAGTACAAGTGTGTACACTCTTGAAGAAAAACAATCCTTTGATGAGACATGGCACAGCATGGAAGAGCAAACAGGGACACAGCGGTAGTCATGCATTTCCTGTATAATGAAAAACAGTTCTGAGGAAATCCTATAAAAAGAGGTGGTCGAAACACACCCCACCCCACCCCCGGAAGCTTTCAGATATCAGAATTGGTGTGAGGAGGTGAGGTGAGAAAGTACAAAGGGTTTGAACTTCTCTCTCTCTCGAGCCTTCTCTTTTTATTCTTCACACAACTACATCTGCCACTTACCGAGTGCAACACTACAAATGCCTCCCAGGAAAGACACTGACAGTGTGCGCCGTTATCCCCATTTGAACGATTACAATGCTTCCCCACTCTCCATGATAGAGGCCTTTTTACCTCACCTTTGAATGTAGTCATTTGGAGCAGTTATAAACCCTTGTGCCCGCTGTCGTGGCGATACGACACATTGTATGAACAAGTTCTTTTTGGAGCATAAATCAGCCTTTAGGCTAAAAGTTCTTGCTTCCCAGGCCTCTCTTCCCAACCAGTGGCACATCAATTCACACCTTAATTCATGTGAATCAATCATATAATTACTGTGTGACTTTTAAGACTCTCATTAGACCTCAGGGTGTGAACTACCACATAAGTCTGTAAAACTGTAATGAAGCCTTTTGAGTAATCCATGAAGCAAACAAAATGCAGCAAACAGTCCACACCTATTGGAATCAATTAAACAGGATGAGATAATTTTGAGCGGCCAACTCAGAGCCAGAACAGTTCAATGAGTCAGCCAACGACACTCCAATTAGCACCTTTCAACTCAAACCAATTCACAGAAAATTCAACACCTGTGGAAAATAATACCTTTATCAAGATAGTGAGATTAAACCATCCCTTAAATTACTGTCCAATTAATTTATCAGCAGATGATAAAATTATCTATGTATCTGTCGCTATTCATAGGCAGTTGTGGATCAGGTTTTCTTTGTATGACTCACACAGAGTCTGACTCACCCCTTACCTGATAGAGAATGCATCTGTATCAGAGCTCACAATTATAGTCATGCCTGGTTGCAAATGTCAGTGTCTCTATGTCAGTTGGGCTCTGTTAGGATCCATGTTTCAACACCTCATAGATGTCTCAGCCTGCACATGAGCCCAGGCAGCTGCACATGAACATTTTTTACCCGTGCCTGCACCTGAAAAGAACCTCAGTTGCACAACAGGATTGCACGTTAGGATGGTTATACAGTGGCAGTCGTGCACCATCCTCCTTATTTTGTTCTACTTCATTAACACAGATTTATTTCTCTCTGTGTGTGTCTGCTGTCTGACAGAGAGGCAGAGAGGAGGGGGGGGGGATAGAGTCAGAGGAGATGTGTTACCACATAGAGCTCTTGTGGCTTTGGCAAAGTATTTCCCGT
>NW_019434338.1:0-1728 GCF_002814215.2 Seriola lalandi dorsalis
TTAAATCACATGAGCATTCTTTAGAGATTTTAATGTGTTATTTATTGCAGCCATTTGAAACAGAAATAATACAATAAAAATAATAGTTTATTATGATATAATATTATAAAATGATTTTAAAAAAAAATCTTTTAAAATTCCTTTTAAAGATTATTATAAATATAAGACTAATATTAAATTCATTGATCTCCCAGGAGAAAATACTACTAATATGGTTTATAAACTGATGTTATTGTCATCAACTGTCATCCATGCCTATTTATTATTCATTTTTAATAATTAATTTAATAGTACATGTGGCCTGAGAAAAACCTGTCTATTATTGCTATTGCTATATGTAATTAATTAAAACCCTTAGTACAGTGCTGGAAGTTTACAAGCTCCTTGTGTTTTACATTAAATATTTACCTGCTGTACCTGTTATACCTTTATTCAACACAGACGAGAGGAAGCAACATCGTGTAACGTTAAATGGTCAGAGCGACTGAAATCGATTTACTGCCTGTTTGTTTACGTTTCACGAAGTAACCTGCCTCTGACGTCACTGAACTGGGTTGTTAGCATCACCTTTACTTCGGTGTGTAAAGCAGGTGGTGATGTGTTTGACACCTTAGCTGCGACAGGTGAGCCGTGGTCGTGAGTAGCTCCCTGCACATTCTTGGTGAAGTTAGCGTGGCCTCCGTGTCTCCCTCTTCACTCTCTTGATAAGCAGCACTTAAAGTTGGTGCCGCTGGTCACCAGCAAAAACAGTTATTGCTGGCATTACTGTTTTCGTTCATATTTTGCTGAAGACCAGCAACTTAAATCATTAAGGGATCATTGCAATGACTATAGCTGTCTTATTTTTGTTTAAATGCTTATTCCCTGTCAAACGTTTATACCCGTTTGACCAATGTTATGCTTGTACAGGATGTTCATCAAGGAGCTGGAGGGAAGACAGGAGGCTGGATGAGCGAAGAAGAAGGTGAGTTGAAGTGTTGAAAGCACGTTTAGCACAAACGATTTTTGATGTTTACTTTTGTCAGAATAACCAGGCAAAGTTAGAGCTAGGTAATAAAATATGAATTTGAATAAATGTGGATATAAATGATTAGTAGTAGAAAGTTTAGCTAAATAAATGATTATCAGCTGTGTATGTTTTATAGGAACTTAACTAAGCTCTGAGGGAGGAGAGGCCACTGCTGTGATGTGGCAGAGACTTTCTATAAACCCACCTCACCTCATCAATCGGTGCAGCAGTGGACTCTCCTGAGAGAGGTTAGGTCTGAAGCAAAGAGGAAGGTTGAGTCCGAGTGGCTCAGACTCAGCAGAAGGAAGAGAGGGAGGAACGATGAGAAAGAGAGAGAAAGACTCATGAAAGAAGAAGTTTACAGTGTGTCTTCTGTGATTATTTTATAGAATTTCTTCAGACAGAGACAGTAATGACACGATACCCCTTTATTTACTTGTGTGGATACATAACCTTATTTTATTTCACTAGTGTAGTCTGATGCTTGACGTGACCTGTTTGTTCATTTGTTCAGACTGCAGCCCGACTGCAGAGCCTGTGTCTGATTCACTCAGCTGACCCGTGGCTGCGGAGGAATACAGTAGTTCAGCGGTTGAGAAAATGTAGTACCAAAGGAAAGTGCTGTTTTGATGGGAAGATAAAGGCTGAAAATATTCTTTATGGAGCTACATTTAAACAGATGTTGAATTGTTTCTGTGTTTAAATGTGTGTAAAACAGG
>NW_019434339.1:0-1351 GCF_002814215.2 Seriola lalandi dorsalis
TCACATGCACAGTCAGGTGACACGCATTGATCTGGGTCTGTGGCCTGTGCCATCACTCCAGATCCATGCATCCCTCCCTCCATCCATCCTCCATCCATCCACCCCTCCATCCATGCATCCCCCCATCCATCCATCCATCCCTCCCTCCATCCATGCATCCCTCCATCCATGCATCCCTCCATCCATGCATCCATCCATCCATCCATCCATCCATCCTTCCATCCATCCGTCCGTCCATCCATCCATCCCTCCATCCATCCACCCATCCCTCCATCCCTCCATCCATCCCTCCATCCATCCATCCATCCATACAGTACATCCAACCATTTATTCACCTATCCATGTATCTTTTGTTCCATTAGCATGAGATTGTTATAATCATACAACAGTTTCCTATATCGAGGTCAAATATGGACCAGAAAAGACCCGTCTCATGATTTTGAAGAAAGTCTCTCTCCTGTATCTTGCTACTCACCTACCTTTTCTACCTTCAGCTTTCTGCACTCCTTCCTGGCTGAACTGACATGAAATATATCAAATGTGCAGTATAGAATAAAAGAAAAATCTAAAAATCACTTCTATGGTAATCTTCAAAATATTTACCATTAACTGAGAATGACACACTCCAGTGACAATGCAGAATCCTGTATTTTCCTGTCTCATACTTCTCAAACCTACTGCAGAGCTTGCACAGAGAAACTAACACCTTGAATAACAGAAAGGAAAATATGTTAATATGATATCCACAAAGCAGAACAGAATTAACTGTAATATTGAAAAAACTTGTCTGCGAAAGCGTTGCTTACAAAATGATTAACTCCTGCCTCTTAATACTGTTGAAGCAGTTTTCTAACGCACAAGAACAGTTTCCACACACACCTGCCCATGTGTATAATAATGTGTGCATACATAACTGATCTCAGAACAGTTGAAGCTGAATCAGGGGCAGCGTGACAAGGACACTTGTCTGTAGCTAGCTGCAGCTAGTCTCATCTCAGGATTATCCACAATGCACATCCCCCCCTCTGGCTGACAAGTCGACGCCACACGCCCATAAAAGTGACTGAAATGACATGCAATGACTGGTAGTCAACTTCCACAGACAACAGCCTACTGCGGCCACTAGAGGGCAGTGCAAACAGGACGTCTTTCTGAGCTGTGAGCAGAGATCTCACTTCTGTCTAGTTGGTGTCTGTTTTGAGCTTTAACTGGTCAGTTACTACTTGCCTTGCTCGTCCTGGCGGTATAACATACATATTGCAAACACCACAGACGGTCCCCTCAGCTCTGACAGTGAAGGTATGATTACCTGTGCGACTGAATCTGGACCTTGGATCGAACGATCGGGGGG
>NW_019434340.1:0-1329 GCF_002814215.2 Seriola lalandi dorsalis
CAATTCATAAGACCATGTTTATTCAATGTATTAAAATATAGTTTTATAGTAAGACTGCCAAGGAATAATTGATCAACTCATAAAGTTTAGTGAAGAAGATGTAGTTATTTTTGTTAGAAGTTAAACTGCACCATTTTTTTTATATATGTACTACAGTTTAAGGTAAAAATCTGCAAATATAGTTCCTGTGAAAAAAGTGTGAATAAACAGTAATAAACTGCCAATCCTTCATCAGTTTTTTACTGTAAAAGTAGAAAATAACAGCTTTTCTGCTGTATTTACAAAAACGGTAGCAAACTGTAAATACCAGCAACAGCATGGTACCGTTAATTTTACAGTAAAATAATGGCAACCCTGCTTCCAGTTGTTTACTGTTTTTTAACAGCAAAAACATTTTACAGTGTTGGTTTTATAGAATAAATGAATAAAACAAATTACATTTTAACAAAGAACTGCTGCCTTCAAGGGCTGCAACTGGAACAGGATGTACCTAATTTCTTCAACCTACTTTACATTTTTGTCAGTTAAATATTTTAATATATTGAACAGGGTTTATATTTTTAGGAGACACTAATAAATAAAATACTTTTAAAAATAAAAACAAAAAATAGTCCAGTGGTTAAATCAGTGTCTGTTTCTGTGGTGGTGAATAATGCTTATTTTATGCATTCACAGTTCTGACAGTGAACCTGACACAGAGGAGATATTACACCAACAGCAGCTTAACAAAGTGTCGTTTGTGTTTTATTATCAAAAGCTTTTGAACGCACTGAAATCTAAAAGATTATGACCCGAGAGGAGACATTGAAGGCAGCACTTGTTTGACCGTTAGAAAAACCAGCCGTTGGATTTTGAAAGTGTGAAATCGTTTGTTCGACAGTTTGCTGTTGTCCGTTAGTGTTTATTCCGGTGACTTCACATACGGACGGAGAAAAGATGGAAGGTAAAGACGAGCGGCTGGATCCTGTCCGCAGTTTCACCGTCAACAGTTTGAGGCTGGACGAGGACCAATGGCGGGAGTTTGTGTCGCAGGAGGAGAACCAGGTGATCTTCAACAGTTTCTTTAACGCTCTGGATTACTGTCACCTGTTCATCTGCCAGGACCCGGACTCCGGACTCTCCGTCAACCTCGACTTCCCCCCGAGCGTCCAAAGTAAAGTCATTTGTGTCTCTAAGACAAAGCGTGAATCCGTGAACAAAGAAAACTCCAAAAGGATTTTAATCTTTCAAGAGGCTCAAGGAGACGATGTCCTGAACTCTGTCATCTGTGTCACTGAGCAGGTACAGGCTGAATGTGATGTTTGGCTTAGCCTTACTTAAAGTAATGTT
>NW_019434341.1:0-2015 GCF_002814215.2 Seriola lalandi dorsalis
GATAATTTCTGTGAAACAGTCACATGAAGAAAAAAGGCGAGAAAAAATAAACAGGACAATCTTACTGCAAAAATTATCAGAGGAAAGTGAAATAAGCTGATTATTATTTTTAGAGGACTTGTTAGATCCAAGTGGGTTCTGCATGTCTGGCACATTATGGCTTTTGGCTGAGCCAGCAGGTTGTTGCAGCCGGAGTTACTTAAGAATCTGACAAGTTCAGAAAGTTTAGTAAGTTAAGTCAGCTTACTACACAGAAATTTGGTGGAAATATTAAAATGTGGTACTTTTACAATGACACTTTTCCAGTCATACAGTAAGTATACAGTCTTTCAATGACAGTGGAGCTACACCATGAACGGGCAATAGCTCCTCTCCTTGGTAAAGAGGTGGCAACAATATTATTGTCAAGCACACGGCACTTTCCAAATACTTACTGGTCATTGTATAAGAAGGACGGTGGATATTCAAGCTCCATGATGGTACATTTTGATATAAACACCGAAGCAAATGACTCTCCATAGTGTGTGTGTGAATGGGTTGCCTGACCTGCCAATCTCACTGAGAATCAACAGCCCACTCTAAAGCTGTTGAAGCCGCTTGTGGAGCTCTCACCAACTCCAGGACTGTAATGCAGCAAAGTCTCCACTGCCAAGTCCCTTCTTTTGTGGCCACATTTGGATATACTGAGCAACAATGTACATTTACCAATTTGGAGAGTAGTAGCAAGCTTGTGGATTAAATTAAAGGAGACCAGAAATTCATATTTGCGTCAGACACTTTGCCTCTCAAATGTGTGAGATTTAACGAGGAAGATGGATGAGATGCTGATTGGCTCTAAAAACAAACTGGCACAAACCAATGCTCCTGCTTCTGTAAGATGTAGATTTTTACACAGCAGTGGCAATCCTCATCTACAAAGTGATTTGAGCCGAGCAGGATTTATGTTTTTTTTTTTGTTTGTTTTTTTTTTTGCGGCTGTTAAGTTATTTTTTTTACTGTATGGCCAAAAATATATGGTTACTATGCATATATTCATGCATATAATTTACATACTTGCTTTAATATTAGAAAAATAAAACAGAATTTGTCATGGACATAGATTTCGCTCTCTGAGCTTACTTGTATTTGGTTTATTTACAGTCCTCCATCTTTGACAATGTAAAGCTACCAGATCATGAAGCGGCCTTACAGTGGAAATAGTCCTTCATGGGTAATTGACTGTGCCTCATATCTGCTGTACTTTCTACAGCCCTTTGAATTACAGCTGAAGACTTCCATTTTTATTTTCGTCGGAGCTCTGAATCTTCCTCCTTGCGCTGTCAGTATGCCTTTGAAATACCTTTTTGTAAATTCCATGCGCCTTTTTCTAGAGCCATTTCCTCCCAGACATGCTGTTGTAAAGCTTACATTTGTGAAGTGCTACCCTGACTGTTGTCCTTCCAGAAAGATCTCACAGCCAATGAGCTCATTAGATCTGTCTGCAGAGTGGTCCTTGGGTTGTGACCAAGGTCCATCTCGACTGGGTGCTCGGTTTGTTAGGACGAATGTGTCTAGGAAGAGTCTGGCTGGACAAATGTTTTTTGTTTTTTTTGTCGCATTTATTAATGATGGAGCCCTTTGTACTCTCGTGAAATCCCACTACTAGGATTTTATCTGCAGATAATTCCTTAGACTTTGTGGTAGAGTCTCTACTCCGACATGCACAGTTAACAGTAGATCTCTCCTAATGACAAACAGCTCGTGTTTTGTTGTGAATTGCAATATTTAGCTATATGCGACATTAACAAGCTGTGCTAATATCACAACAAACCTGTTTATTTAATTAAGTTTTAATCAATTTTTACATATCATACTATTCCTACAAGTTTCTGTTTTGATTTTTATTATCATATTTTATCATCTACTGTCTTTTTGTTGTCTAATGCCATTGTCCTTCTATTTGTCATTGCTTTTATTGTAATATTTTTTATTACAACGCAGTTTGAGTTTCAACTCTTATATGAAACTATATACTA
>NW_019434342.1:0-1473 GCF_002814215.2 Seriola lalandi dorsalis
CCGAAGCGTCTCACACGGAGGCTCTGACACTTACAGGGGCACCAACAGACAGATCCATTTTACCAATCTGCACGGCAGCTAGCAGCTCACTGTTTGAATCTGTGTCTGTGTGTTTGTGTGTGTGTGTGCAAAGAGTCAATCCCTTTTTTAAGTGGGTTTACCCATGTTTAAAAAAAACAAGCTTATATGCGCTAATTTCGGTATAAAAAGGGTATAATTTTTTTGAGTAAGTCACACATACATCGTCCTGCTGTTGAAAATCCTCAATAGTGCACCATGTGTATTAATCTGAAAAATAGTCCCTTACCAATGTACTATGTTTGAGTAAAGTTTGCTAAAAACCACAGCGCCCTATTTATTTAGCCCTTTTTTTAAATGAAGTGTATAATGGTGACCAGTTTTTAAAGATTCTACAAGGAACAAATGAAAGATGCTGGAATAGAGACAGACTAACACATTGTTAGTTTTGGTCCTCTCATGAGATTTGTTGAAAATAACAAAAGTATACAATATCACCAGTCTTATCCTTTAATTGTCATTTTACTACATGTATGGATCATGGCAGTTTTACTGCAAAATGAGAATAAGCAACCAGACATCTGTGAACAAGAAAAAATTTCACATTTATTTGATATCAAACAGGAGTTGAATTAAATATCAGCTGATTATGGGCTCTTACAAAAGAAATAGAATGAACCTAATCAGTGCTGCAACAACTTGTCACACTTTCCAACCACGTTCTTTTTTTCCCTATTTTTTTTTCTGAATAGTTCAGTTAATAAATTAATTAGTGTCAAAGGATGAAACATGTCTGCAAAAACTGCAGTATCGCATTGACACGAACATAAGTCCTTAAACCTGACAATTTCTTTCAAGTAAAATAAATTACACAAGTATCCAATTCACTCCAAATCTGTGCATGGCCCGGTGTTAACAAATATACTACTGGCAAAAACTCATCATTCATGAAAGCAAAAGCACTTCACAAGCAGAGACGTGAGCATGATTTCTTATGGACTGATATCGCTCAAAACTTTTTTTTTTTCTTCATATTCAAACATACTACGAGTCAAGTGTGAGAGGAAAAAGCACATTTCCACCATTTTGATTAACCTTGTCTGAAGAATCTTATTAACATTGAAAGGGCATAACTACTGAATGGTTGCCGTTTCTTTTTTTTTCTTTTTTTTTTTTCCTTTTTTTCTTTTTCTTGTTTTTACTTTTTACACTAGTGGTACAGCAAAATATATTTTCTTTAGCTGTTACTTTGACAACAGTTAAATGTGCAATAGAGAAAATATAAGGCCTGAGTCTGAATTAGTGGTTTCTTAACTTTACAGTCCTGACTGTGTAGTGGAGCCACACTAGTTCTAGTTCTGTACTTCATGACTAAAAAGACCCTGGTCCTGCAAAGTCCCCCAGGAATATGTCAGGAGATTCATAGTTCTTTGCTTGGAGTTTTTTTTTTTTTTT
>NW_019434343.1:0-1396 GCF_002814215.2 Seriola lalandi dorsalis
TGTGTGTGTGTGTGTGTGTTTGTGTGTGTGTGTGTGTGTGTGTGTGGAGGGCTGTGGGTGGATGATCGGGGCTTATTATGTCTGCTCAGCTCAGATCCTATATACACACCGACCAGCTTTACTGCAGCAGGGGGAGAAACAGGCTCATATAAACAGCCTGCACTACTCCAACTGTGGCTTTTAATGTGCGTGTGAGTGTGTGTGTGAGAGGGAGAGAGGGAGAGATTAATCAGTGTTTTGTGTTCTGCAGTATTTTGTGGGCTTCAAACACCCCCAGAAGAGCAGAACAACCAGAAGGTTCTCAGATGTGTGTGTGTGTGCGTGTGTGTGCGTGTGTGTGCGTGTGTGTGCGCGCTTCTGAGCGAGTAGGCTGGTGTGTGTTTGTGTATTTAAATGCGTCGAGAAAATAAGTGGCTGAGCAGGACGGCAACAGTCAGGCTTCACTCGCCAACCCTCCAAGGTGGTCGTTGCTGGTTGAGGACGACGTGGATGAATCAGAGTCTAAATATTCTGACAGTCTGTTCCTACAGGCTCCATAAACGCTGAGCTGTGATGTGATAGAACCAGTGAGATGCTCCCATGCTGCATCTCTGTGGGTCTGAGGTTTGAGGTGAGATCAGGAGATTCTTAAGTCGTCGATATTGATTTTTACAGAAAGCCACTTTGGGCAAACTGTAGTGAGATATCTGACAGGAAAAGGAGGAAGGACACGTGCAATAATTATTCTGTTTTAGAATAATGTTTTAAAGTATTAGACAACTAAACATTTTGACCTGATGCAGATGAAAAGTCGGAGGATCACACTCAAAACCACAAACCTCGCTGGAATGCTGGGGAAACTATCACCAAACTCAGTGAGATTCATTGTAAGCTACTGTGCCTTCAGAGAGGAAATTACTGATGATTTGCCCTGTTGAAACCACAGCAGTTGTCCGATGGGTGTGGAAATGAGAGATTGGCCTTGGATGGGAGCAAGTTTGCTTTTTAATACACAAGTTGCCACTAATACACTAGTAGTCAACAACTCCATGTTCTAGCAGATTAGCAGCAAAATTGTCATAACAGGTGCAAGAATTTGTTAAATAAGCACAAAGTAAGTCAAATTTATCGGTTATGAAACAATCAGTTACCACCAATTTAACCTTATCTGAACATAAAATTGTTGTCTGTACATGGCCAGCGTGATTTAAGAGCGTAGGTTTTCCAACATGGCCGCCTGAGGCTGTTACATCACCTGGAAGTGTTTTAAAGAAAGTAAGCGTGATGAGCTGCAGATGGTCACTGCTGCCAATAGTTTTCACTCCTCCTCACTTCAACAAACAGGTGTTAGTGTTGAGCAGGGATAAACTTTGTTTCTGTATTTGTTGGTTACATTCAGTCAAATGTATATTAGTCA
>NW_019434344.1:0-1300 GCF_002814215.2 Seriola lalandi dorsalis
CAAAAGAGTCACACTTTTGACATAGGCCATTATACAACCGGGGGTAGAATTGCATGTTCCCCTCAACTGAGGATTCAGGCGATTTTACCAGAGGTGGCCAGCATCATGAGGGGGTGATTTAGGCAAAAAAAACATTTTTGTCAAAACATGACTTAGGCCATTATTTTAGGAAGGTGACGAAATCCCTGTGTTTTAGCATGCAGCTTGAGAACATATTGTGGCTTTGTGGTTCTGAGATCGAAGTCTGACCACAAGGCAAATCCTGCAAAGCACCTTCCTTTCCAGGCTTAAAGGATAATTCCTGTTTATTACAGCCCCTGGGTCTTGGATTTGTAGTTGTGGTCATCAGTCTTATCAGTATTAGTGACATTGTTTTCACCAATTTTAATAGCTCACATCTCGGATCGTGGTGACAAAGAGATCAGATGATCACACGTTGTTAACAACCCTCCAAGGTTGGTCAAATGTTTTTTTTGTTTTTTTTTACAGAGAAAACAGGTCACTGATACAAGAATTCCCCAGACTGTCTGTTATACGTTATTCAGTCACAGTTTATGAACAGACTTCCTGTTTCTAATTTTAGCCAAGGGTCAAAAATAAGACTCAACTTGAATTTTCCTTTGCGTGTTTCAGTCTTATTTTCTAGCAGTAACCTGCGTTTCATCACGCCGCTTTAGAGCATAGTGAAGCTGCACTTGTGAAGTCAAAGTCTGCCCACAATGCAGACATTACATCTCTCCCTCCCAAGACAAGACAGACATACAGACAGACAGCTTTTTAGGAGGCACGCCCGACCATGAAAGGCAGGGTGCATCTCAGCGTAAACAGCTTTTCTGGCAGCCCAGTCAGCAAGCCACAGTCCTGTTATTGACTCCCAGAGACACTCCACTCAACAAAGCCACACTGTGACCTTTCAGCCTCACACACCAGTGCCAGATATTGAGTGAGCCTGCCCAGAGGATGAAGCTCATCTCAGACTCTCGGCCCGCTGTTTTTCCCCTGTCTCTGGGGTTGGTTTTTTTGTTTTGTTTTGTTTGGTTTTTTTTGACAGTACAGTGGTATTGTGGTGTTGCTCTTTCTTTGATTGATTTACACTGTTTTGTCAGACTAGAGGATTGGAGATGTTTGATTCTTTATTTGAGTCTCTCGGGCAGGATTCTGCTGTATTAGCTGGGGCTATAGGTTGCCTTAATAATGATATACTTTTTGATTACAGGGTTGAGCGGCTATCTCAAGAGAGGGCAGCGTCTTTCATCTTACAAGCCTTGCTTGTTCACAATGTGGGCAACACCCCCCCCCC
>NW_019434345.1:0-1517 GCF_002814215.2 Seriola lalandi dorsalis
AAATAAATAAATAAATAAAGGAGAAAAGTGCAGGCGGTTAAAGGAGAGACCTTGTTGCCCTACCATGTCTTGGAGAGTGTGAACACCTTTCTCACCCTGCTGTGGAAAGCAAACATGACTGAAAAACTAAACTAGTTACGACGAGCTTCCTGCCACTTGCATTTGAAAAAGAAAGCTGGTTGGATGGGAATTAACCAGATCATCCGAGATAGTCATTGTCATATTAGGAATAATTAAGCAACGCAAGAAGAACTGAGATACTTTACAGCCATATTGACATTTATTTAGATTATCAATTAATCATTTGGTTGATTAAATGTCTACAGCGCCTCCTGGCAATTATTTATAATTAATTTTGAAATTTCTCAGCCTGTGGTCATCTTCAATTTTCTTGTTTTGTCTCACCAACAGTCCAGAAGCTAAAGTTATTCTATTTACTGTCAACAATCCTCTCATTTGATTAACTGAAACCTGAGAAGGTGACATCTTTAAATGTCTTGTTCCTCCAATACATACAAATATATATCAAAACAGCTGCTCCTCACAATCGAGAAGCTTTAACTAGACAACATTTGAATCACTTGAACATCAAAACAGCTAAGTATTTTTCTGTCTATCCAATAGATTAGAACTGTTCAGCTCTAATTCATATCAAGCTTCATTTTGTCAAGTTGAATTGACTGAAATCCAAAACGGTGCCAGACCAAAAATCTGACCTGGACAGATGGTCCTCAAATCATTATCCACCACCTTTGTTGCTTTGCATTTTTGAAAACGGAAAACTGTTACTCTTCCTACATTTGCATGTGTTCAGAGAGAATCTGCGTGCTGTCAAAAGGTAGAACATGAATTATAATGCTTTATCCCAAAATAAAAAAAACCTTCCTGGACTGTAACAAGCTTTGATCAAACAGTGTGAGATCATTCATCATCAATCTGTGCACAGATTGATGATGAAGCCTACCGAGAGCGGAAAAGTAGGGGGGGGGGGTTGTGAAACAGAATGCGGCTCAATAATCATTTTCTCTCGATTATCTTGTTTTAATAATCATTGAAGGCCAAAATCATAATCGAAAATAAAAGTTGATTAATAGCGCCTAGCACAGATGTTAACCTCAACAGATGGAGACACAACCAACATGCAAATTAGTTCTGAATCAAGTCTACAGTCATGTCACTAAATGTAAACAGACTGAGAGAGACGGGAAGAGTGGGTGACGGTAGCTTCAATGAAACAAAATACTAACTTCTCTTGAGCAGTTTCATTCCTTCTGATCTGGGCTGTGTTTCAACTAGAAACACTGGAGAGCATCTGATGACACAATGGATCAGAAGCGTCTTTGGCCCGCGATTTGTCACCATGTAAAAACACAGAGGCAACAAAGACTTCTCCAGCACTGGAAAGCTCTCATGGCATATGTCATCATGAAGGTTAAGTATTCTCCTGCTGGGCTTTCAACCAAAGTCTTCGGGCCAAATCTCACATTTATAAAGACTGGGCTGGAGCTAAAGAGCCG
>NW_019434346.1:0-1743 GCF_002814215.2 Seriola lalandi dorsalis
ATTTATCTTTACCACTTAAAATGATTGAGAGGTCGTGTCTCTGCACTCTGTTCCCATATCCTGATACAGTTCAAGATATCAACACATTCATTGTTTATCACATGTACTGTAGTCACCTCCACTTGGGTCTTAGGTTGCTGTTGAAGCACACAGCCGGAGAGGTAAATGACCCTCTTGAGAGCACATCTGTATGTTCCATTAAAGCCAGATAAATATACTCTCCTTATACAACCACACCTCTCTGATAGAAACATAATAAGCCGGACACACTTTCTATTTGTACTGTCTATACACACGGATGTGTTTGAAGGAGGACAGTGTTTTTAAGTGTCAGCTGAGATGAGTGGCGGCTTTTGATGCTTGTATGCCTGTCATGCAGCTCTGTAGTTCTACTCAATTACACAAGCTTAGCCAGTGATTTTAAATAATCTATAACATGAAACCTGCCGTACTTTGATAGTACAATAAAAGTCTTACAGTAATTAAATCACCTAATGGGCCAAACAGATTTGATCATAACCTACAGTATCCTCAAATTAGCTAAATAATATACTATATAGTATAAAATCACTGGTTAAGTGGGATTTGTTTTGTTCTTTTTCCCTGTAGAATTTTTTCTGTCCAAACTCTTCCACATGCCTGCTTTTTTCTACTCTTCCATCTATTCCTCTCATTTTCCTACTTCTGTTTGCTGCATGCATTCTAACACCAGGAGATCTACTAGGCACAATAACACACTGCCACCTAAGATGCCACTTTTGTTCAACGGTATCCACAAACACACAAACAGGTAAGTCTACAGATAAGGGTTCAGTATGCTTCCAGAAGTCAAGATCCCACTGAAATCTCTTATTGTGCTAATATTGAAATATACGGCCCTGAACAGAGCCTTTTCACCATTATGTTGTTGTGCGGCTAACTTTATGTGTTTAAATAACTACGGCAGTAGATAATATTATATCATTTACTAAATATTTTTATTTTTAGCGGCCTTTAAAGTGATAGTTGGGTTTATTTGACGGGGGTTGTGTGAAGTAGTCATGCATAGTCGGTGTGTTACCTGCAGTAGATCCAGATCAGTGCGCTGCCAGTTAGGAGAGGCAGCAGGGAATACGGTACACAAGTAGAGGGATGTGTTACTGTGCACGGGGCCAGCAGAGAAAAGTGTTTTAGACACTTTTAAAGGACCTCCACTGAAATAATCCATATCCGTTGAAATTAATGCTTCATGTAGAATATCTTCTCATCAAAACAGCACTTTGCTTTGGTACTATACTTTGATATTGGATTGTTTTGGTGGGCGTCTTGAAAGTGTGTAAAACAGTTTTTTTCTGCTGGCCCCGTGCACAGCAGCACATCGCTCTACCTCTTTGCCGGTGCTCCTGGCTGCCTCTCCTAACTGGCAGCGTGCTGAACTGAATATGGTGAAGGTAACACACTGGCTATTCATGACTACCTCACACACCCCTACGTCAAATAACCCAAACTATCCATTTAAGGAACTCCCTTTCCCATCAGCCCTAGATGGGCTTCGCAGGCTAAATGTCAAGGCTCAGCAGAAGGGGTGAGTCCATGAGTCAAGAGGCAGTGAGCTCAGACATCTATAATAACAACAGGACGGAGAGGACACTAGAAAGTTGAAAAGACTAGAAGACTAAAGACTAAGAAGAGAGTGAGTTTTATGGATACGTTTCTGACACACTTCATGGGAGCTGTAGTTCTCCGAATGCTAAAAATAAATAG
>NW_019434347.1:0-1562 GCF_002814215.2 Seriola lalandi dorsalis
TTGCTGGACAAGTTACATTGTTCAATATACCTGTAATAGTACAGTCGTTCACACACAGACTGTCATACAAACATTTTATGAACTTTATCTTGTTAGATAAACACATGTTGAAAAACTATGAATAAATCGCAATAATAAATCACAATATATGTTATGATATGTCAGCATATCAGTAAATGTTTAAAATAGCAATAATATTGTAGAAAGGCTTAAGTATAATGATGATATATCATGAGGCCTCTGGTGATTCATACCCCTAATAAATACATTTGATTTGATGTGGTTAGACAACAGATACTGTCAAATGATCATTCGCTCTAAAAACAATGTATTATTATCCTCTGTGATTATAACTTAAATCCTTCAGTCAGAACTAAAGTGGCAACAAGCAAAAACATATGTATAATATTCCTAATCCCCTTCAAAATTAGTCACACATCACTACATTTATATGCTCTCTCTCCAGAATTCTTTCCATCAAGTCTGACAATTGAACAATGTTATAGATGTTTTGAGGTTAGTATGAATCATTTCATATGACTTTAGCATATCTATGATAGCAACACCAGGCCCTTCAAATTATCTGCAGCTTGTGGACAGAATAAAATAAAAACTTGAGCTCATGACAACACATCCTGGGCTCATATTCACTGCATAGGCCTATTCCACATTCAGGCTGTTATTAAACTGTTGTTTGTCCACTAACAACAACCTGTTTGACAGAATAAGCACAATCAGAAAAAGCAGTCTCCCAACAACACCCTGCCAGTGAACCAGTGTGGACATCATTATCACGTTCCCTCTGAAGCTCACTGCAGTGTTATTCTAATGTGTGATGGGAACATTTGCAGAGACAGGTACTGGGAGAATTAGCCCAAATAACGGCTGTGGACGATGCAGCAGCAGCGGAGCAGCTGAACCGACGCCCGTCTGCTCTCCATAGACGGACAACCACACACGACTTTAAAGCATTTCACAGACTGTCATATGAACAGATGTCTTACCGGCCCCCGCCTCTTCAGAGAGATGTTCTTCCACAGCAGGAGATGGAGCTGGTGCAGAAATCCCATTTTGCCTCCCACTTCTGCTCCAGTGTGTCCTAATTTTACCACATTAGCATACAGGCGGTGGCCTGTGACGAGGTTTAAATAACCGGAGAATCTCTATCCCATCCCCGGGCATCCATGTGCCTGCTCTGTTCCTGCGCTGAGATGTGTCGGCCTTCACTAATAACAAATAATATGACGCTTGTCTCCACAGTTTGTTGGAGAAGAAGAAAGATTATGAGCGGAGACAGGTGCTGGTAGAATTAGGCCACAATGACAGTAAAAAGCGTAACGACACTGTTTGTATTCCGTCTGTCATTCTCCGTGTGTCGGTCCATCACCGGCCAGCGTTTCCCCGGTGTCTGATTAGCTTTATTCCGTATGACTGTACTGAGTTGGAGCAGGTACCAGCGGGAACAGCATCACGTGAAGCGAGCCAGAGTAATGAAAACCAGCACTTCCGATCTGCCCTTTCAAAGCAAAAGCCAGAATATTTTGACTAGACACCAAACAGGT
>NW_019434348.1:0-1375 GCF_002814215.2 Seriola lalandi dorsalis
GGCAGTAACCTGCCGTGACATCACCGCTTCAGGTCATTCAGTCCTCACATCAGGCCACGCACCAAAAATAACCTCAGTCATGTTAAAGTGATATTTCAATACGTAACTTGGCGACTCTCCCGTGTGTCCCGGTGGCCGCAATCACCACATTTACTTCATGTGTTGAAACCTACGTCTTCAAGCGCTTTTTGATAGTTGACTAGTGACGTTTCTGAGGCTGGAGGCCGATTACTTTGCACCTGCCAACAGGGTCTGTAAGAACCGCCGAGTCCAAATCTGCGAGAAAACTCTTGCCAAATTGTCCTGGAGTGACTTCCAATCAACAACAACAGGAAGAGGGTTTTCAGTGTGTCTCTCATTGTTTAGACGAGAAGCTGAAAAACTGCACTTTCTTAGACGAGAACAAAGAAAACAAATGCTCATTTAAAGCAACGATTGAGGACAGACACCATGAAAACACAGTTTAACTACATTATTCTTCCGGTCACTCATTGGGGAGGAAGAATAGACGCATAGGAATAAAGTCCTCAGTGGAAATCTGCAACACACTAAACTTCTTAGAAAATAACTCTGAGCCAAATTTCACAGTATTGCAGCCAAGCCAAGTTTTTGTTTTTAATGACTTGGATATGTGCAGTGCCAGGTTTTATAGACACAGAAATTGTGGTAAAATGAAAATTTTTATAGGTAGAAATTCAAGAAACAAGCGCTGAGGAGAAAAACCTGCAGAGACCAGACCAGCAGAGAAAAAGATATAAAAAAAGAAAAACTAGAAATGAAAGGAACAGATTGAGGCTCGGGTCACTCTCTTTAAAAATGTGCCGCAGTCGAGCAGTTACATCTCTCTGATCCGCCACTTAAAAACCTTTTCTACTTATTGCAAGGAGAAAGTTGGAGGGTGATTTGAAGAACGAGGGGTTGAGAAGACATGAAACAGAAATCAAAGGAGGTGAACAGCCTGTGAACAGACACACAGACAAATTAAATGAACCAAACACACATCAGGAACCGGGTCATTATGGGTAATTAGTAGAATATATATGACAACAAGTCTTGGGGAGTCTGGATGTTTTTCCTTACAAACACAACTTTTTTTATCTTCAGTGCACGTGTCATATGTTCATATGTGTGTGTGTTTCCAAGGGGATCCGACATATTTTCCCCTCATTGCGAGCAGTTTGTTTTTTGTGTGTGTGTGTGTGTGTGTGTGTGTGTGTGTGTGTTTGATGGAAAAAACTTGGCTCAGGGTCATTTTCCTCATTCATCACGCATTCACTCACAAACACGTGTGCTATTTTCTAAAAAGAAGATCCTTTAAACATTCAGAGGGAAAACTGTTTTCGCCTGCTGAGACTTTTTGTTGCAGGTATTTTCA
>NW_019434349.1:0-1747 GCF_002814215.2 Seriola lalandi dorsalis
TATTTTTTTTTGTTTCACAGCAAACCTTCATGGGAAGAACAATTCACTGAATTGGACCCTATTGGACATACTCATGTGGCTATGCTGTAAACAGCATAACAAATTTTCCCATTCTCTTTCTTTCTTTGGCAACATCTTCCTTACATCCTACTCCTAAACTCTTTCCCTAACCTTCTTTCCTTTTTCCTTCCACTCCTCCTTTTTATCCTTCTTTTTTATCTTCTCTACATATTCACTGTAAAACTATGCCGAGGAAAAGTGAAAACACCTGTGTGGGTGTACCATGGGTGTGACATAAGAATGACTACATCATTATCATATTTCATTATCACTATAACTGCCTCACCTTGAGTTTAAACTGTAGACAGTAACGTGATTGGTCCATCACTGTAAAATGTTGCAGAACCAAAATAAAATAACATGCCACATCTTTTACTGTGATGGAAAATAAAGAATCATATATGTAGTAACAACTGATCACCACAAGAGGGAAGCAACACATTATCTTATGTGCAAAGCATCTCCAGTAACACACTGCCTCCATCCTCCCTCTGGAGCTCCAACCTGACTGTACTGTGTATTGATGAAACCATGACGCTGTCCGTGGTGCTGAAGTAACAGACAGATTTATACAAAATCCTCATTTGCAAATATCAAGAGTTCTGGGGTCATTTTAAGAGACACATTGTAGCAATGTTCACAGCGAATGTATATGGGCACCGTAGCCGTCACTTCAACCATCGTTGCATAAAGTCCCTATTTTAACTGAAATACACCAAGATGGATTAGTGGACTGCAGGAGAGAAAGATTTAACACCCTTTTTGGTTGATGACCAAAAGGCTACACTTGTATTGCTAAAGGATCCTTACATAAGAGATGACAACTCTCCTTGCCTAAGACAGTGAGACAGTTTATAATCCTGATAACAGCTGGTTCTTTCCAGAGAGAAAGAAAAGAAACTCCTTAGTTTAACATGTGTGCAGTACTGGAATGAATGACAGAATGTTAGAACATTAACCTAAGACTTGTGTTCTTCTCCTCTCTCAGTATCTTCATTTCTTCTGATCATCATTTTCAGTCTTATCTACACTTTAGCTTGAATAGTACCACATGTAAACAAGAGCAATATTACCCTTTAACGCTACAGTACAATAATCTATTTTCAAATTCCTTCATTCTATGTTGGATTCTTAGTAGGATAAAATAGATGACCTTCAACATTTAACCAGGTTTCTCAGAGGCCTTGCACAACTGTTTGTACTCCACATGCATGGTCTCAAACTCTGGATCCTTTTGTGTAATGTGTAAAGCTGTCACAAAAATAACACAGGAGGCTATAAAATATTACAAATCCTTAGCTCTTAGTAGTCTAAGTGATATTTTGACCATTGGTTTGATCATGCCGGCGCGATCAGAGACTGCTTAATGCACCTGTACGGCCTGATGTTGGCCGGTGTACAGAACCATGATGACACAGGAAACTCTATAATGTGTTCAACATTCTAACTTGATAAATCAGAATAAGTGAATAGAGTGAAAGAATAACTTCCAGCGTGCAGAATTTCACTGTCACTTACCCACAATGCTTCATGTTTTGTGGTTTGTCCATGCGAATGGCCAGTTTGATCTTGAGGTCGCTGTCTGGACACCCTTTAGACACTGTCATCTTATGAAGCTCAGACTGCTTGGGACTGTTGGGAGTTGGGTGTAGCACGACCTGGGGGTAACAAGGACACATGAGCTATA
>NW_019434350.1:0-1576 GCF_002814215.2 Seriola lalandi dorsalis
GTTTTGGAGACAGTTCAAAGAAGTTTGATTCAAACACATAAGAAAGGATGTTACAAAAATGTGAAGAAATAAAAGCATGAATAATCATCTCAACCTTGGTCACCACAGATCCCAATTTGGAAAATGTTCCTAAACTCCGTGCCCTACTGTCTCTGTGTAATGTGTGCAGTTTTACCTACAGTATGCGGTAACGTGGTTTAAGTTGCAACACCTGATCACCATCCACAAATGTGATGCTCTTCATGAAGCAACCTGCCAATCTGCTCTACCACCTGAGCCATGGCCCCACTCTGGTAATGTGGTTTAAGTAATTTGTGGTAATTTGATGTACATCATATAAATACAGAAAATGAAGTAATCAGGGTTTTACAACTAGATTTTGACACAAGAACCTTCTTCAAGACTTCAAGGGCTTCAAGGTGACATAATAAAGCACCTGAAGGATTTTATCATGTCAGATGATGTTGGTTTAGTCGTGTTTGTGTTTTCAATAAAACTAACACAAAGTATTTGACATACATTTATTCTGCAGCGTTCAGTGCCCCTGCAGGAGTTCTGAGGCAATTGTCCACTTTACCCGCCGGCTAATCCTGTTTTAGTTTTTAATATGTCCATGATTTTATGTTTTTTTGGGGCATTTTCTTTGCCTTTAATGGGATAGGAACAGCGAGAGAGAGACAGAAAAGTAAGAGGAGAGAGAGGGGATGACATGCAGCAAAGGGCCCGAGCTGGATTCGAACCCGGGCTGCAGCGGTAAGGGTTGAGCCTAAGTGGTAAGGTGGTATATCAGGTGAGCCAACAGGGCGTCACTGCAAGATTTATTGTTGATTTTGTTCATTTCACTATATAAAAGCATCAATAAATCAACTGTCATCACATGTCCTAAATAACTAAATAATGTCCATAACAACTGAGCAAACTCCATCCAGCAGTTAAAAGATCTGGTTAAAGCTAGTAAGTGGACTTTTATGTTTTTGGTTTAATGTTTCAAAGGTCAAACATGAACTTAAGCATTGTTTTAAATTGTGGTTGCACATTATGGAGCATTTTGTGACACCTAATAGTGAGGTAATTCAAACTTGATGTTCACTGTGAAAGATTATTGTTAAGTTGAGAAACTGTCTAGTCTGTTAACTGATATACAGATATTAAAGGAAATCTGGAGCCGCAGGGAAAAATACATTTAAAAAAAACCTAAATCAGGTAAATATATGTTTGATAATTGTCAGCAAAAATGCACCTTATCTTGCAAAACAGACGTTGGTGTGGTCCTTTAACTGTGGTGCTTCGATCTTTCACTATAGGGCTGGAAAGTAAAATTAAGGCTAACCCACATGCATGTAAAAAATGACAATAATAATGCTTTACTATGCTAACAAGCATGTATCAGCTGCCCCGCCCTCCCCACCACATCATGATTGATCTATAAAACCAACCAGTTACCATTGTCAAAGCAGATAAATCAACCAATCACATGCATGGATGTGTTTAATCACACATTAGTCTAATGCATATCTCCTGCTGTTTGGGGAGCTGCTTTTAATGCTGACACACACACACACACACACACACACAC
>NW_019434351.1:0-1547 GCF_002814215.2 Seriola lalandi dorsalis
TTTTTATTTTCTGTTCCTGTCTTCCTCCTAACATCTTCGGTCTCCATGTTTTAATGGGTACAGTCAGGCAGTTTCCTTCCTTGCAAGACCGGAGAACATTTGATGAAATATGCAGGCATCCACCAGGCCTGTTAAAGTTGTATGGAAAATCATTTTCAAAAAGGTGTGGGGTATAATTTCACAGAACCTCAGAGCAGCTGATAGTGGAATTGATTGGATTCCCATTACACCTTGTTATTATTTTCCCCCCGCCTATATATTTTTTTTCCCCTCCATCAAACCCTGCAGGTCTTTTCCTTCAGGAGACAGATAGCTCTCTCTCTCTCTCTCTCTCTCTCTCTCTCTCTCTCTCTCTCTGTCTGTGCCGTTTGGAGCAGGAGGATAATCTTTCTATTGAGTAGAACCCAAAACAGCCTGGACGGCCCACAGCAGCAGCCCCGTGAATTTCACAGCAGACGCATTTCAGCGACAGCGGTGGAAAACTCACTTGAACGCGTCTGTGTCGTAAACTCGCCATCAGTCCGACTGAACAGCATATCTCGTGAACACAAAGGCATATGTTGCATTTACACAGAACAGCGACTTGACAGAAAAAAAACCTCCATCTCAGCCACGGTTGGTCGACTTTGCGGCGTCGGCCGTGGCGACAGATGGGGCACGGCAGGGTGTGAAAGATGGCGTGTTTGTTTCAATCCAAAAAAATTATTCACCGTGTCTCTCCCCTCTGAGCATTGGCTGCTCGACTTTATTTGTGGCAACCGGGAACATTCTTTATTAGCCAGGGAACTGGGAAGAAAAGGTTTTTGTTTTAGATTTTTCCTGTTTCTTGGGGGAGAAACACGTGAGCTTCTAAGAATAATTTGTGTTTCTAGGAGGATTTTAACATGTTTTGTCCTTCGACTGCCAGCCTGTCTCCAAGCTTAAAGTCTACAGCTTTATCTCAGAAAACACAAGGCTGTGATTCACAGCCTCGTGATGGGACTTTATCACCTTTACCAGGCAGCAAGATACTGATCTGTCTGTTTCTTAAGCTACCGTATCTCTGTCTGAATGTGTGCGTGTGTATGTGCATGTGTGTGTGTGTGTGTGTGTGTGCTTTCCAGGAGTGATTTTGCTTCTCCTGGATCGGCTGCGGAAGCTGAGATGGGAGCAGATGTGGAGGTTGACTGCGGAGAGAGAACTAATGAGTATGCTGTCCACCTCCCTGGCAGATCAGGTAACATACATCCTCACACATGCTCACACCTCAGACGTGCAAACTCATCCCCTTCTGCCAATATTTGCAAAAGGACAAATTACAGGAACACCTGTACTCGATGCAGGAGCCTGCTTGACCATACACACTGTTAGACTCACATTATCTGAATCATGCGAATGGGGGTCGACAGTGCGTAAACAAAGGTATTCATAGTGTTGCTCTCAGTTTTTTACATGTGTTGCTGTCAGCCAAGAGTCATAGGTACATTTTCAAAGGTCTTTATTTACCCAAAATGAAGAATATAACAATTTATGAAATATGTAACAAAGTTGTGAGGTTGGAAGCGCCC
>NW_019434352.1:0-1471 GCF_002814215.2 Seriola lalandi dorsalis
ATGACACTATCATTATGTGGACTGGAGCCCAAGAGCCCCAACTCATTCATATTTTAAATTCAGCGATTCCTTTTACACCAGCATCCCTCTAACAAAGTCAATTGGCCAAAGAATATGACAGGCTATCTCTATTTTTCTAATAGTGGTCCTCCCACTCCTACTCTAATTAATGGATAAACCAGCTACAGCTGACAGCGGGCCTTTGATGTACGGCTATCAGAACATAATATGCCCCCGCAGCTGAGTTTTTATTAACCAACGTTTTGAGCTGAGGTTAAGGGGCTCCTTCGGCCCTGCCTCGCTGCAGGGAGCCTGTCTAATAGCCCTGATTCCACCCTCCACTCCATCCTAATCACACACACACCTCATGTGTCGATGGTCAACATATATTTTTCCCATTATCATACCTCTCAATTTCAGTCCTTCCTGTTATGTCCACACTCAGCTTCTCTCCCTCTAGTTCTTTCTCTCTCCGACAGCTGTCAATCACTGCAGACAGATGGCAGCTTATATTGAGCCCAAACAGAAATATGGACTGTCTGAAATGCATCAATGCCAGATCTTCCCATCAGTTACAGGTGGTTACCTCTGAATGAATACATTACCTATAAAAAATTAAAACATAATTGTAGGTTCAGTTGTATGGATGACTCAGTGAAAAGAAAATGTGTTTGAAGTCTTCAGAAAGAGTTACAAAACTTTTTTTTTGGTTTCCATTTTTACTGTCTAACATAATTGCAAATATGTTTAATACCATTAATTTAGTCTCGACACCAGCCTAAATTAATAATATCCTCTACAGTTATTTACTGCACAAGCATAAGATGTTCAAATATGCTGTCTTAAGATAATGAATTTTAAAACCCCTTCTCAAATGAACTTGATTGGTTCCTTGTCTGCAATATTTAGTTGTACCCAAGTGTAAAATTGAAATTCATGTTTGCATTCTGCAGTAATCATTTCTCACTGCCAAGTAAAGCTTGATCGGGCCTACCTGCTGGAAAACTGGAAAATACCTCACTGATCCTCTCAGTTTTATGTATCTATTTTTTTTTTTTTACAGCATCGAGTCTGGTAAGGTTGCCAGCATGCTGTGAAAACTAAACTTAAGACACTGCTGTAACACAGACTGTCAGATACCTGAGGCAGCTGCCAAGAGAAAAAGCAATGGGATGTAGTGCAAAGTCAATGGCAGAGAAAAAGTATCCTTATTTGATGCACATAGCATGTGCCAACATGGTCATTACTTCAGGCGATGCTCCTTTAATGAGCCAGGCTCTGGAACTGGTATTGGGTAACTATTACTAATGACTTCCAATGCTCCATGGAAAAATGCAGAGATGGTGAGGAAAAGATTTTGAGGGTTGTTTTTTTTAATGAGAATCTGTGTATCTATGCATCTACGTTGTAGCATCATTATTTAGGAAGAGTTGTTTACAGGCTTGAATGAAATTGTCTGCAAGCAATTTGC
>NW_019434353.1:0-1495 GCF_002814215.2 Seriola lalandi dorsalis
TTTCCCCCACACAGCACCGCAACACCACACAGTGCTGCTTTGTCTCAACATGTCTCCTGAGCTTACTGTGGACCATTGCTGCATTTAATAGCTTTTCCCGGCAGATAGGGCATCCACAGTCGATCTCCTTCAGATTCCAACAGATACTGTACACTACAAGTCTGTCTGTTTGTGGTATATTTTGACATTACAGCTTCCGCTCCAGACTATAACAAGGGAATTCACACATATGTGTGGAATCTTGAGAAACGGTGAAAAGAAGAAAAGGCTGTCAAATGGAAAAGCATTCATCCTCGCAGCTGTCTGCATTGAAAGAGCGAATAGAAAGAAGAGCACCCTGGATGACAAACTGAGATGCACTTGAGGGTTGCATGTGTGAGGCAAGGGGGGGACATTATTGTTTGGTTCGTCAGAAAAGTCCTACATGAAAATCTTTTAGGATGTAAAAGAACTGTGTGAACTATGCTGAAAATGAGTAATGTGGGATGTGCAGGTTGAATCATGCATCCTAGGAGTCTTGTTTTTCAAGTGTAAATTATAAATGCAGTGAAGCTGAGAGCAAAATGATGTGCCACTGTGGATCCTGGCGAGAGTTAGAAAATATCAGAGAAACATCTGAAGATGGTACTATAAATAAGTTTGTGGGAAGAGACAATGTGTCTCGCAAGAGCTCCAGTATGTGCAGCTGCCATTTGTGAAGTTACGATCCACTCATCAGTACAAGTATACATTCACAGCTGATGGCCATTGAAAAAGTTTACAGTAGAGTAGCTGTTCATTACAGAAATGACGGACACTGAGGCTTCTTGTCTGGTTCAGTGTGCAGAGCTCTCCATCTTCTTGAGAAACCCCACTGCTAATAAAGCTATATTGAGATGCAATGGCCAGCTCTCAGTTTTAATGGTGACTGATGGAGGGCACAGATGCATTATTGCTCGTCATTCATCAAGTTAACTTTGCACATTAGGAAGTCGAATGAGTTTCCAGCAGATTCTATCAGTGATAATTATGGGATGAGCTGGATATAAAGCAGAGAACATTTTGAGTAACCCTTTGTCCGGACTCGGTTGCCCTTTCCCAGCATGTAACTGGGATGGATAAATGTGAAGTTATTTGCGCAAACATATGGTCAATGACATGACCAAACGGAGCATGTTTACAATTTTATGTCATCTATTTCTTTGTATTGCACTCTCCTTCCTCCTCTATGTGCATCCCTGCCTTCCATCTCCTCCACTCCTCTTTTCCAATTTCCTGTCTCCTGTGTGCCGTTCGCTGCAGTGCAGATTGCAGTAAACCCAGAAAATCCTCCTCATCACACAGTGCAAATACCATCTGTATTGGGTTTGCCCTTCGCCCCAATTAACGGATAGATATATGCCCTGTAGCATCTGGGACGGTATCGGACACTATCACATGTGAGCCGAACAATTTATACACAAACACGGCATGACAGGCCAGAATGTCAAGTATCCGTGCAGCTACAGGACTCGAG
>NW_019434354.1:0-1568 GCF_002814215.2 Seriola lalandi dorsalis
CCTGACCTCTCCGATCTCTCTCTGACCGCCGCCCGGCCGGCCTCCATCTGTCGGAGCTGGAAACTGTTCTGAGGAGAGATCTCAGCCCGTGGTTCCAGGCGAGTAACGTGGCGTTCCACATGCCGGCGCGGGCTGATTGGATCCAGGAGGCCAGAAGTCATTGATTAGCTCTGACAGATTAATTAGAACCAGATCAGATGCAGATTGATGCTGAAATTAATCTGCTGGATGTAATTCACCATCAGACAGCGCTTCACTTCCTATCTGCCGCCCCCCACCTCCCTGACTCACCGACTTCCCTTTTAAAAGTTCATTCAGGATCTTTGATGTGAAACTTCATCATCTACTCAAAGGTCCATTTAATGAAAACCTTTTAAAGCTTTCACCTGCGCTTCATCCACACCGAGACGTTTTAGTTTGAAAACACCGGCTGTCCATACGACTCTGGGGCTTACTCTGAGGTTGTGTTTTATTTTGAAAACTCTGGAGTTGTGTTTTATTTTGAAAACTCTGAGGTTGTGTTTTAATTTGAAAACTCCAGAGTTGTGTTTTATTTCGAAAACTCTGAGGTTGTGCTTTATTTTGAAAACTCTGAGGTTGTGCTTTATTTTGAAAACTCTGAGTTTGTGTTTTATTTTGAAAGTTTTGGGGTTGTGTTTCATTATGAAAGCTCTGGAGTTGTGTTTTATTTTGAAAGCTCTGGGGTTGTGTTTTATTTTGAAAGCTCTGGAGTATTGTTTTATTTTGAAAACTCTGGACTGGTAGAAACTGAGACTTTGGGTAACAATGACGCATCAGTCACGACGTGTCCTCCTCTAATTCGTCACGCTCCTGTCACGTGACACCTTTCAATCTACCTTTTTTGCCGCCACGATCGCTGCAACCAACTGCAGAGTAGACAATCTACTTCCTGTTTACACCTGCTCGCTCATGCCCAGTGTGTTAGTGTGGACGGAGATTAAACACGTAGGGTTTCCATCTCCACTTGTATATGTTGTTATCATGTGATCACACTTGAGCCAGCTCCATTCACTGACTAAAGCCCATGAGATGTGGTTGAAAGCTCTGCCAGTCAATGGACCTTTAAACTTGAAACTTTTGAAAACTTTCCTTTAAGTCTGTCGTCGACTCTGTTTCCACGTGACTTTCTGCTGACGGCTCTTAAACACACATTTGATGGCTGCGGACCAGGTGAGCTCAGCAGCAGGTAATGATGCAGAAACCAGCTGCGGCCGAAGGTCACAGGTCAAAAGTCACCTGTCACAGGTACTGACAGACGTGAGATTTAATAACCTCTAAACCAGCTGTGAGCCTCTCTGCTTGTTATGATAAAGAGGATTATTATTGTTTATTATTGTTGTTTGTTGTTGTTGTTGTCATGGTAAATGCTGACAGTGACTCACCGATGAAGCCGAGCTGAGAGAACTCCAGGATCATCCACTCCTCCGACGGCTGCTGCAACGCAAAGTTCTTCATGGTGGTGAAGTAGTTCGGGCGAGCGACTATGTCGTCCTCCAGCTGAGAGACAGAGAGAGAGAGACAGAGGGAGAGAGAGAGGGAGAGGGAGG
>NW_019434355.1:0-1469 GCF_002814215.2 Seriola lalandi dorsalis
TTTTTTTTTTTTTTTTTTTTTTTTTTAACGCTCTGCCTAAGAGTACTGTTGGGCTGAATCCATAATACAGTTGAAATCCCATTAAGATGTCTTGAGATACAAGAGAGACTGCAGTTGGGTTTGCCTGCCTATCTCAGAGGAAGCAGTCGAGTTGTGTTGATGGATCACAAATTCACTGCTGTAGAATAAAGATGTGTTGTGGAGGAAAGACAAGGAGCGAGAGTGACCTTACAGTTTATTAACTACATGTAGCGAATAGACAGACATGTCCACTAAACAATACTTGCATTAATTATCTTTCCCTTACGTGTCTCAGAACAAGATTTCCTATGGAAAATAAATATTTTTTCTGATCTGTTTCTGTTCTTTTGCCTGGTTGAGCATGGTTGGTGAGTTAAGTATAGTCTGTTCTAATAGTGAGACAGAACCATGCGAGCCACCTGTGTGTTATTGGCCTGTTCAAGCCGTGTTGGGTGGTTGGATAAGTCTCCCTGTCACGTCTCAGGAACTTAATTAACAGAATACCTAAGGGAAGACACAGAGACAAGAGACAGTTGTGTCATTAGCCGTACACCCAGACTCCAATAGACAGCATCTGGTTTTCTACAGTGCTGTAATTTTACAGCATAATAAAGCAATGCGCTCCCTCCGGGCCAAACCTGGGAAGAGGACAGCCAGCGAGAATAAAAGGTTGGGTGGTTCTCAGGTTTCTAGTCAAAGTCCAGTCCAGCCCTGAATACACAGCCTCATATGGCTGTGTATCTCTCAGTGTTTCTACCAAAGGCATTACACAACTTCAGAGGCTCCTTTTTAAATAGCACATTGGTGGTGGCAAAGGGATGTGATCACAAAAGGCTTGAATGTAGAGATAACATTGAAGAACAGGTTTTAATAGGCACAAGATTAGGTGAATTTGGGGGGATTAGATTGAATTTGTATCTGATTGTATGGCAGGTAAAGATGTGAGATATTGTAGTATTTGAAAAGTTGTTTTATTTCCCGTCTGTCTGCAGGAAAATGGATGGACCGCGAACACCAAGAGATGAAAGGAGAAGAGCGCAACATAATGAAGGTGTGTGATAGCTATGATTGTGGCTTTTGATTTCATAAGACGGTGTAAAACACAATGCAGCGTTGTGCCTTAATACAGCAGGGTTTTTTTTGTTTTGTTTTTTTTTTGCTGAAAAGAAAACAAAAAAAAAAACCACCCAGCCCTGTCAAAATATTCTATTAAGAATAGATGAAAGCATATGTTTTAGGACTGGCCACTAGAGGATACTGTTTAGCTGTCAAAGTCAGGAAGCACCTCCAATCACTGACATGGCAACATCCTGGAAATGAAACCGCAGCTCTTCAAACCAAAATTACCTCTGATGTCTCATTATAAAAATGTAATAAATTAGGAAATTCTGCTTTTATTTATACCTGTTTTTTTTTTTTTTTTTTTTTTTTTTTTTTTCTTTTTTTTT
>NW_019434356.1:0-1393 GCF_002814215.2 Seriola lalandi dorsalis
CCCCTAAAGCGCCAACAGTGTGCAAGTGTAGCTAATGTAACGTTAGCTTAGAAATGAAATCCGCTAATGTCAACAAATGACCAGTTGGAAGCACAAAACAAACAAGTCTATTAGAAACCTGTTACTCTGTAGATTTTATGTGCATCACCTCCAGTCTAACAGACTACTCATCCCACTCTGATCATCTGTTTATAAATAATGTTAGTTTAGGATTATAAAAGAAAAAGCTGTCTTTCTAACGCTGACGAGAAAGGATTGGCTCAATGTCACATAGCCTAGATCGTGCTAGCTAGCAGCTAATAAGTTACCATAGCTACCTCCATTTTTGTAAAGACTGATCCACATTAATGCATGACTGTCACCGGACACTGGGGGTCACACCCAGAGTCCCGTCTGTGGTGTTGATGATGGTGTTTTGGTTCAAAGTTAACCAGAACCATAAAACTGTGAAATAATGCCAGAGTCACTACAACTGGACATTGTCCTGCAAGATCAGATATTTGTGTGGAAATGGTGGAACGAACACTTTACTGAAACATTCAGTATCAACGTATTTGTGATTTGACAAATACATCAATTAACAACATATCATCATTACATTCAGAGAAAACCTAATCTGGTTTCCTATAAGAAATATAATGTGTAGGACACAGGTTTGCATACACACATACAATCTGACACACATTGTCTCCCTCATACCCACTCACAATCAGGATCCAGTGCCTTTCTATAGTGTGAAGCCACAACAGCCTCCTTGCACCTGTTACTTTTGAAATGCAGCACTGTTACCACAGCTGTTCGCGCCTGTGCCATCACGACTCTGTCTGTCTGGGAGATAAATACATTCCTCACCGAGCTGCTAGAAAAATGAGGCAATTATACTAATACCCTGGTATAAATACTCTGCAATCGAACAAGAAAACACAGAACATAGATGTTCGAAAGACAGAGTGATGGGAGGGAACAAAAAGCTAAAGGAGGATGAATAGGAGGCACAATCGCTTCATTACATTATGAGGAAGACAGAAAGATTAGAAAGGAAATTTAGGTTGAAGTAGCACGATGCAACTGTTATAAACAGAAAACCGACAGCGTCCGTCATTTGTTCTGTGCATAGAAGAACGATGAATACATTTTCCTGACAAGTAACCTTTTGTGGTAATGCAAATAATAACTTGTGGAAGTAGCATTATGCTTTCATAGTGCCACAAGACATCTTGGGGAGGATAGCTGGGTTTTTCTGACATTAACACTGACGACCATGGTTCAAATCCTGTATCCTACATTCAGCCACGATTGGATTTTTATATTTTTTAAAACCACGACCATAAAGCCTTATACCTGAGCCGGCTGGGCTCAGGAGGCTTTTCCTCTCGCTCTCTTCCCCTGGCCG
>NW_019434357.1:0-1394 GCF_002814215.2 Seriola lalandi dorsalis
GAGAGACAGGAAATGGGGAGGCAGAGAGAGGGGGAATGACATGCAGTAAAGGGCCATCCGATGCGGGATTCAAACCGGGGCCGACTGCAGCGAGGACTGTCGCCTCTATATATGGGGTGCCTGCTTAACCCACTGCGCCACTAAACGCCCCGACAATAATGGTTTTTAACCAAAATTGTCCTCAAAAGAACCACACATCAACAGGCACACACAAGTACACACAAGTACACACAAATACACCGTGCTTATTTACCTTATAGTTGCTCTCACACCTGAGTTAAAAGGCTAAGAATTAATTAGTTTGTTTGGTCAATCAGAATCAGCTTTGCCCATTTCTGCCCAGTAACACCTGCTCCTGAATCTGTATATGCAGTCAATGGGAGAGGTGGAGAGTACTCCCATCACTTCCTCAAAAACTGTAAAAGATATGAGAATGAGACCAAAACTGGATGATACAGGACAAAAATAATCTCTAAATTTTAGACATAAAAATAGTCAATGAAGGTTGAAAATTGTGGGATTTAAAAAGAGTTTGTCTGACTTTTTTGGAGGAAAATTTTCAGGGATGGCCGTTAACTGGTTAGCAAGTGGAACTGTGCCTAAAGACAGCAGACATCACTGAAGATATAATAAACATCACAATCCTCTACACTGAAGTTACAACAACACAGCACTGAGCAAGCGAGACAGAGGGAGAGAAAGAGAAAAGCTAGTGCTAACTGCTAAGCTAAAGTAACTAGCAAACCTGAACAGCATGTAAACAAATGCTAAGTTAGTGAAAGTCGCTAAAAGGAGCAGAGAGCTCTAAGTGTTGGAGCAGAAATAGTGTAAGACACTGTGATGATGAAAACAGCAACATTAACTGTGCTCAGAAAGAGCAGCAATTAATTATACCAGTGACAGAAACTGACTGGAGATGGGACACCACACTGACATCAGCACGTCACAACGTTAACGGCATCACTAGTATTAGTGAAAAGACATCAGTAGAAGTAAATCACTTTGTAAAAATGTTCTCAGATAAAAGATCAAAGTAAGTCAGTAAAAATGTTTCTGAGTAAAGGTGTGACCACGTTACATTTGAAAATGGGGAGGGAGGAGTAAAACATGTTACAAGTTGATAATAATAATATTTCATAAAACTATAAAATTAAAGAACATCTTTAGGTTAACAGATATATCAGCAACAAAATCAACCAACTAATTTCATTTAGGTACTTTGGAGCCTGAGCAAACACCTGACAATAAATAATATACTCAGTTAGCAATGTATTGTTGAAATAGTTTTACAGTTGTTGATTCAATTGATCACTGTGGAGGATGTAATGTATATTACATTATACAGAGGTGTTTCTGTTATTTAGCCTACCTTAAGTGATAAAAATGGGGTGGTG